>NW_011888144.1:20004-25579 GCF_000806365.1 Fopius arisanus | reverse complement strand
GGGGTCTAAATTTTTGACCCCCAAATTTCAATCTCGCGGCCGAGGGACCAACGGTTCCCCCAAAACCGCTCGGGGTTGGGGTGCGCGCCCGGGCGGCGCGCCCGTACGATCCTATGGCCCCACCGCTTACACACGTCGGAGCCGTGCTACTCCGGCAGGTGTGGTGGTGGGGCCATAGCGTTCCTGGGTGGGGGGCGCCGTAGTGGTTCTTACACTACTCCCCCTAATTTATACATTGATAATTTATAATAACATTTATGATAATTTTTTAGAATAAGTAAGAGTAATAAGCAACGCGAGAACAGGCTAGGAAACCTGTCACCGTTGGCCCCCACTCCCAACAATAGTCCTTCCCCTTGCCCGGCGCCATCCCCTATCACTATACTCACGCTGCGAACACCACCATCAACGAGACAAGGAGAAAACAACCCCCCCCCCCCCCCCAAACCGCCGTTCTCCTCGCCACCACTCTAGCCGGCGGAGGAAACCAAAACCACCACGTCTACGTCACAGGGCACGTGATCCCGGAAGAAAAGGAAATACCGGAATGATTAATAATTAGGACGAGGACACCCGATGACGAGTGTCCCCGACTGACCCCGATTATCACCGATAATCGGGGAAGAATGACCACGAGGATGGGGAAGCCATTACTTGTGAAACAGCTGCCCCGTGTGTAAGAGCGATTTTGAGAAGAATATTTTGGAGAGAAGTTGGAGTCAGAGAAGTGTAGGTGGAGGGAAATAATTTGAGAGTATTTGGAGGAGAAGAATTTGAGAGTATTTGGAGGAGAAGAATTGGAGAGTATTTGGAGGAGTTTAGAAGCGATAGTTGTGAGGGAAAAAAGTGTGCCCGTGGCCCGTGAAAAATTAGGAGAGACCCAGGAGTGACGAAGTGAGGAGTTATCGGCTTTGGATAAATTTTGCGCAGGATTGAGGACGCCACCAACCCCGTGAGTACCCTTAATCACATTTCCTACCCCAACAAGTGTCACCAAAACCCCTGTAAGGTCCTCCCCCCAACGGTGAGCCTCCCGGGAATTCATTTTTGTTATAATCCAAGCCCCCTAATTAGCGGTACTTTTTTACTAGGACCCCTCACTTCTCCCCCTTCTTGCAGAGTTAGAATGACCCCTTCTTTTTCTAATATTAATTATTTGTGCGTCGCAATCTGGCTGGCCTTACCCCCCACCCTTGATTAATTATTAACAAAAGTTCACAATTTTGGATTTTTGTTATGAGACTTACCATATTAATACGTTTCATTTATTGAAATATATAATATTCATTCCTACTATCCCACCCGAGTAATTATTCACCCTCCCCCCCTTTTCTCATTTCAGGTCCCCCCGTACATACCAAGTAATTTCCCCTAAAAAAATCATTCGTTTGTTCATTTATTATATTTATTCGTGACTTCACCGGGAGTTATTATATTTTAATTTCCCGGACAAGGTCACAGTCGTTATTTATTGGGAAAAAGCCTCTCGGCATAAAAAACCCACGTTTATTGATTTTGATACAAATTGTTGCTTGCAAGTGTTTAACCTGCGAATGACGTCACAAGGGTTTAGTATTTCACTCTCACACACACTTAACGTTAGTGATTTATTGTTTGGAGATGTGATCACGCTCAGTTAGTTGCATTAAACCTTAAAGTTAACCGATCGTTCTGTTTGTTGCTCGGTGGAAACGTTATTCCCCCTTGCACGTTGCCGTTCGCAGCGTGGTTAGCGACCACGCGGTCGGTTGAGATCGTGTGATCTCACGTAGTTATTCCCTTGATGAGAAATATCACCTCGTCAATGGTTCGATCGCTGTTACGCGCGGGGTTATTTAGCACCACAGGGAAATATAAACAAAAAACTGAATATTGCTGAAGGGTTAGAGAACTGATGATGAAAAACGAACTTCACAGTACACGCCACAAGTGTCGAATGAATTGCATCGGTTCTCGTTTGCGCGCGCAATAGTCAGCGAGACACGGACGCCCGTCAGGTGCTGCCACCGTCTGTCGCTGACATAAAAAATCACCTGTGGCGACACGATAGACGTTGTGACGGAACAGCATCTGAATGAATGAACGCGTGGTGCAGGAGCGTTTGCTCGAATAGGACGTGGATCCAATGCTGTCATTACGCCTGTCACGACACTGTAAAAAAAATTATAGTTACAGTAAAAAAAAACATTATATCGATCTATTAACGCAACGATTCAATTATTTTCATCAAATATAAGTTTTCCTGATTTTACACTTCCATGCATCGTAATTAAACAACGGAAACGAATTTTTAAAAATAATTAAAAAATACTTACAATGTTGTGACGTGCATCGTTTTTTTTTTTTAGAGAGAGAGCCGCGCCCAACCCGCGAATTCCACACCGTGGAGAAAAATTAAAATAAATAACCACTACTAAAATAAAATAAAATTACGGTCTCGCGATTTTCCCGGACAGCCCGGAGACTACGCTGAGGTGGTTAGAAATTTAGAGTCTTCCCTGCCAATTCCGGAAGTAGCAGGAGATTAGGGAATCAGGGGAATTTACGGTGGGAAAAATAGCACGGAGGTATTCCCTGCTGAATCAGCAGGAGATTAGGATTTCGTTAGGGGACGTTTAGGGTTAGATAAGGGTTATAGAATCAGTTAATTAGTGGGAAATCGTGTCGGTCCCGAATTGCGCCGCGAAGAGGGATAATTAGTATTATCGTCCGACAAAGATTTAGGGGTTATTCCGTTCGCGAAATCTCCCCGGGATGGACCGTTGGATTCAATTCAATGGATATTTTATTTTTAAAAACCTTTAATATTAATAATTTCTTCTAAAGCGTTGTTCCAGCAGATTTCTGAGATTTTCCCTCGGGAGGTCCTCGATTTTTCCTTCCCCCTTTTTTTAGAAAAGGTTGAATTGATTAATAATCACGAATTGAAAATGATTTTTATTGTAAAAATTTTTCAATTCAATGTAATAATTTAGAATGTTTAATAACTGGTTACTTTAACATTTCAAAATTTATGTCATAACGATTTGTGCGTCATTTCAATGATGATTTGAGGCTAATTTAACAATTCGTAAGATTGTTAATTAACAGAGTTTTAATTGAATAATTCACAGGTAACTCAATTGGAAATAATTTGCTTGTGTCTAAATTTTACTTTAATTAGTTCATACCTTTGGAAATAAAGTGAGTAATTTCTGGAGTCATTAACAATTTGGAAAGATAATGGCTTGATAATTCACGATTTGAATAATCTGTGGATTAATAATTCGGAAATTGATTTGGATGAATCACAATTATTTAATTAGTTGTTAGGGAAAAATCATTTACTTGAATAATTGATAATTGTGAATTGATTGATTGATTAAAAATTCAATAATTAATTATACTGATTCACATTTATTAAATTGCAAATGATTTGAGCAATTTCAATAATTTAATCAATTATTGAGAAAAGTTATTTAATTGAATAAATCACAAATTTTGGAATAATCGGTTGGTTAGAATTTCAATAATTAATTTATAACAATTCACATTAATAAATCGGAGTTAATTGAAAATTCGCGTTGATTGATTAATTATTGGAAAAAAAATTACTTAATTGAATAATTCACAATTTGAAGTAATTGGTTGATTAAAAAGTTGATAATTAGTTTATAATAATTCACGTTAATAAATCGGAATGATGTGAAAATTTGCGTCATTTGATGAATTATTTGGAAATTTACTTAATTGAGTAATTCACAAATTCGAAGTAGTTGGCTGATTAAAAGTTTTGATAATTAATTCATAATAATTCGCGTTAATAAATCAGGATGATATGAAAATTTGCGTTATTTGATTAATTATTTGGGAAAATTACTTAATTGAATAATTCACAAATTCGAAGTAATTGGTTGATTAAAAGTTATGATAATTAATTCATAATAATTCGCGTTAATAATTTTTGGAATGATGAGAATAACTCGTGTGGTTTGATTATTATTCGGGATTCAGTTAATTATAATTGTTGTCGAACAATTTTATTTTAATTATTATTCGGAATTTAGTTAATTATAATTGTTGTCGAACAAAATTAATTTAATTATTATCCGGAAGTCAGTTAATTATAATTGTTGTTGAACAAATTTAATTTAGTTATTATCCGGAATTCAGTTAATTATAATTGTTGTCGAACAAATTTATATTAATTAGTAGTCGGAATTTAAATATTTATAATTGTTGTCAAGCAATTTTAATTTAATTATTATTCGGAATTCAGTTAATTATAATTGTTGTTGAACAATTTTATTTTAATTATTATTCGGAATTTAATTAATTCTAATTGTTGTCGAACAAATTTAATTTCATTATTATTCGGAATTCAGTTAATTATAATTGTTATCGAACAAAATTAAATTAATTAGTAGTCGGAATTAAAATTTTTATAATTATTGTCAAGCAAAATTAAAATGATTATTATTCGGAATTCAATTAATTATTAATTATTCATATCATTATTCTTTGGGAAACATTGAACATGAATTTTAACAAGCAATTATTCCCGCACTGTTACTTAAATTTTTATTGAAAATTTACGAACCTTCTTCAATGTGGATCTTCCGGATGTTTGTTAATAATTATCGGGTCATCTGTGAATATTATCTCCCTGGATGTGTGTCGTCTTTTGATGTGGAAGTTTTAATCCTGGTATGAATGATTCCTTGTGGAGATTGTCCTTAGCATGAATGATTTTTCCTTGTGTGAATGGTTCCTTGAGTAGAAGGTCCTTGGTATTAATGATTTTCCTTGTGTGAATGCTTCCTTGTATATGGTCCTTAGTATAATAATTGTGTGAAGGACTCAAGTAGAACTGCACTAAATTTTCAGGTGGAACTGTATTAATATTTTAAATTTATTTCTTAAATTGGAATTGACTGGCTTCCCACGAGCGCCAGTTGGCAGATGGTCTCGCAAATCTCTCTTCCCCCTCTATATTCTGGGCTGCTGTCTCGAAATGTAGACCGAGACCAGGCTTGAGGAACGCTGGTCTCCCGGTCAGCGTCTGGAATGAGTTTTACAGAGATCTCTACCCACCACGACCCAATGAGCCATTCCTTTTACTCGGGATAGAGGATGCTGAACTTGACCATCCATTTACTATCCTTGAAATTAACAAAGGTATTAAAAACCTGAAAACGAGCAAGGCACCTGGATCCGATGGAATCACGAACGAGGCCCTCAAAGCCCTCACCCCTTTCTGGGTCTCTCGGATGTTGACTCTTTTCAATAGAGCTCTGGATCTCGGTCAGATTCCTGAAAGCTGGTCAAACATCATCATGTCCATGCTATTCAAAAATGGTGATAGACTCGACCCTACCAATTACCAAGGCATTGCTCTTATCAACACCACCACGAAACTCTTCACTGAGTTACTGAGGAAAAGGTTGGAGCCCTTGTTTACGTATAGCGAGATCTGGCGCGCGCGTATGCGTACATGTGCGTACGTGCACGTACACGAGCACCCGTACAGACGCTTGCGGCACGCTTGCGCTGCGCTCCGGGGCCCCGGGGGCCGAATTTTCGATTTTTTTTTTTT
>NW_011888144.1:0-9053 GCF_000806365.1 Fopius arisanus | reverse complement strand
CACAACTTCTACTTTACATCATATTGAAAGATCACAATCTCTTTGTGATACGGGTGCTACCGAAAATGGAAACCAAATTAATCGTATAACCAACTTGAACGAACGCGTGCAATCGTCTCCGGTGAACAATCCACAAATTACACTAATTCCTCATAATAACGTGGCAGAAACAACGGTGGCGAATATCGCTGTGGCAGGAGATCAGCGAGAGCCTGGGAGAAGAAATTCGCGCCCCACGGTATTTCGTCCCCTTGTATTCTCGGAAAAACAAATTATTACAAAATTCATCCTATTAACGTAATCTTTTACTGGACATATATTGTGAAAAAACAATTAAGATGGTGTGATTATTTTTTGGAGATTATGACAGTTATTAGAACAAGATCTTTAAACTCGGGCGGTAGTTTGTAACGTGGCCAATTTTTCATGGATGAAAACTGGACGTTATCTGCCCTTTTTCCCCCGATCTTATTAAAACTTATGGGCGCCAGTTGATCTTTAACTAATCGGAACCAACAAACCGGATAAAAATCGAAGCGGAACCAAATTCCTCAGAAACGTAACCAAAAACGTAAATTAAAAACAAAAAAAAACGATCGGAGGAAGGATGGTAGTTTCCCGCGCTGCTCAGGGGTGAGGTTGTGGAGAGAGGGGTGAGTCGGGATGGAAACGAGGTCTGGGCATCGGAACTTAAATTAAAACAAAAGAAGGGCAAACGAAACGTAATCGAGCCATTAAACAAAATTGATAAATTTATTTCTAATGAATTTGGGCGCTACAAAAGAAAACCAGGAAGGAAAAGCAAAATCGAAGGGAGGAAGAAAATCCTCGGCGGATCCGCAGGGTCGACGCAAGCTGTATTGGTAATAACAAGAAATTAATTTAACGCAGAGAACATTTCGCGGCCTGATAGTCAGGAAATTATCCCTATTGATAGCGCACAGAAATCGCCAGGGTCGCGAGAATAGGGGCGTATGGTACGCAGAGGCGCGAGAGAGGCACATAATATCTGCATTACTTAGGCGAAATTTTTAATCCCAGAGAAGGGAATCGATAACCCCAAACCTGGAATCGTGGCTAAAATTCCCTCCCACAAGGAGAACACGAGGAGAGCTAATATCGGAGGCTGTTCAGGGCAGCGGGCCCTGTCGGGAAGCGTAACGGCCCTGGGCAACATAATCTGAGCATAACACTCGGAACGCACGTGGAGAGGCCAAAACATTGGCGATGAGCCTTGACGGCACAGCGCATAATAGAATTCCACCGGGGAAAATCCCCCAGACGCACAAAAGAAGAGAATTATGTTCCGAGATTTTAAAGGAAGGGGAGATGCATTTTTAGCGGTGCAACCGCATGGCCACTAGGGCAGGGAAACGGAAAAAAATAAAATTCCGAACGAAAACCCGATCAAATCATGATGTTCTTCATTGCCCGACACGTGAGAGGAAAAACAAGGGGCTCGGGAGATGTTCCCGGCTCGATGGATCGACTACGACTCCCTAATAATTTCCCGAATTTGCTTGACGTATTCCCAACGCCATTTTCGATTATCGCGACGGGGAAAACCCAAAAAAAAGGAAAGGAACGAAAGGAAATGTAATATTCCCCGTGGAATATTTATCGGCCAGCGGCATGGCGGTTTACGCAAGGAAAACCCACGAAAACCCACCGGGATTATCAACACATCACTCTCCCGCGTTCCCACGTTAATTTAATCCTTAAAATTTCGCGAGAGGCTCGAAAGAAAACCGACGTGAGAGGAAAATTCTCAGAAGGCCAAACCCACCACGAAACCCGCCATGAAACCCACCACGGGTGCAAAACGTGTGCTCACCGGGTTTTTCTCCGCTTTCCTCCTTCCAACTCTTCAAAACTCCTTGTCCGCTACTCCAGGCGTGTTCAGAAACGTTCTCGGGACTTCGGCACCTCCAAAAACCGTCCAAAAACTCAAAAAAAACACCTTCTATCTCCTAAAGCGCGACACGACAAAACTGGGCACGTGTGTTACCGGTGCAAAAACTTCGACTAAGTGTAACAGGTGGTTGACGCGAAGCCACGAGTAGGAGCTTCGCTCCAGGCGCCTAGATGGCGCAATGACGGATCGCCCGGCGGTAAAACAGGACTGATTTTTCCGGCACTATGTCTTTTCCGGTTTTTCTCGCGGTGAAGGGTTACCAAAACCCCAAAATTTTCAAAACGGGCTAAAACGAAACGAAAAACGGATCTTGAAAATTCTGTCGCGTGCGACCGTGGCAATCCCCGCAGGGCCTTCCAACCAAAACCCCAAAACGTACCCACCCCAATTCGCGATTCTATCGATTATAATTTCCCCCATGTAATTTTTTGATTTTCCGCGGTGCCTCCCTCAGCCCTCCGCATACTCACAAACATAAGGGATTCCTGCGGAATTCCTTACAAGTTATAATGTACGACAAAAATATGACTCTATCGAAATCTCTGCGAAGTTGTGTTACACGATTTGTCGTTGATTTAGAACCAAAAAAAAATTATTGAGAGACTGAAAGTCGTTGAAAAGTTCATTGAATTAAAGTAATTGAACAATATTTTGGTATTGATCGCTGAACTCAAAATTTATTCGTTTGCATTAGTTTTAGTATCACAAGTGCCCGATTTTTGTCAATGGCTAATCAAATTTCACAAACTTTTTCACATGAATCACCATCCACTTATTACAACCCAGGCAGAACTGAAAACGGTATTGCTGTCAATCCCCTGGGAAAACTCTACTGGCATTATGATTATTTAAAATTAACAATGTTTGAGGACGGTAGCTTACAGAAACGTGGGAAAAAATTAAATTGTCAAACTCAAAATGAAATTGAAGTCGCAGGTAAGACGTCGAACATTGAAAACGTGGCAAAAAAAAGTTTTCGAGTGCATTCCCAACATTATGTGATTTTGTAAATTCTACTAAAAATAAATTGGAACTACCTACATGGAGACAAAAGTCCAAGAAAAATTACTGTGCCGAGCACTACAATCGTGGTGCAAAATGCTAGAATACTATAACTTCTTTGATTCACAAATGAAAATTACTATCAATATGTCAAATTTTCTTATACATTCCGTAATTAATCATGTGTGGCTCCATAAAATTTACTAAACAGCACTATAAAATTTGAAGGTCTATCATTTTTTGTGTGAGTTTAAAAGAAAAATTGATAGAAATCCTTCAAAAATTCCTATCCAGATCGGTATTTTTTATTGTACTCTCTTTTAATTTTTACTGTGCTACACAGCATTTTCTCCAAACATTTTTTAACCCAATATGATTGGTTAGCGATGAACGTCGAATGTTTCCGATTCTTGCGGAAGTTGAATTTAACAATGGTAACTGTTGCGACGACTATGAATTTTTATTTGGCCGATAACGAAGTTTTGCTCGGCCGATGAAGAAATGTTACTGCATGGCATAGTAATTTTTCTCAAGCCTGCAGTTTACACCTAGATTGTAAGGCAGCACAGTAATTTTTATCGAAATCACAATATAAAAATTCATAGATTTTTCTCTCCGTGTACGAAAGTTAAACTGTGGAATGGCGTGGTATTGTGGTGGGAATAGACATTCGACGCTCGTCGAAGTGATATGATTAGCACAAAACTACCAGTAAAAGATTACATGACCAAGTACGCCTGCCTTGCAGTGAATAAAGCACTCGATTTGGTACAGTTGCTTATCTAAAATTGAAAGCAGTATCGCTGTATTGCAATGCCCAATTTTCAAATTAATAATTTAAATCTTCATTTCTATAGTACGAAGGAGACTATCGTCGGCTGTATCCTGACAGTGTCTTCGGATTATCGAAACATGCGGAGCAAACTGTACAACATTTGTATCAAAAATTGAAGTCAATCACCATTGCTACGGCCACTGATAGAACATTGGGGGATCAGATTCCAACCACGACTTCTCGTATAATATATATTTTTTTTGGTAACTGGAAATTGCGATGTAACGAAATGTTCAATTTATTTTTTAAACCACATCAAGTCGCCATCATTTTTCATCTGCTTCCATACTGAATTCCTGTCTCTCGTCCAGGACGAAAAAGGAAGTCCAATACTTATAATCATACACATATAGCACGTAAATTGAGCTTACGGGAGAGAAGGGACCCTTTTTCGTGCATATTTCGGTCAGTTAATATCTACATAATTGAAATCAGCGCGTTTCTTCATTTTGAAACGTTAAAGAGAGATAGAAAGATGGTGCTCCGAAATTATTATTTGCAAAAATCACCTATCAAAAAAAGAAAAAAAAAGATATTTATCCCGTTTGGTAGTATTTTTCCGATTCCATCCTCTTTATCCCATTCTATCATATATTATTGATTTCAGAATGTTATGGATTTAGAACCTATTTTAAATACTGGAGTTCGACAGTCATGAAGAAACTCACTGATTAATCAGCCGATTCCTATTCTCGTGGGTCCACTGAATGAAATTGTGACCAGTTACATCATTTTGGAGAACGTAGTTTCCCAGGTTCCTTCAATCCTACGTGCTTTTGAATTGTGCTTGGAGATTTTTTTTTGCCTTAATTGTGAATATCCTCCAAGCGCTCAACCCTTCTGGCTATTTTAACAACAATCTTACTTTACTATTACAACAATCAAAGACAAACCTTCCACTAAGCTGAAATCATTAATCGGGGAATTTAAGGCAGTTATTGAAGGCAATAAGATCAGAGTAAAATCTTCATTAGTGTAAATAAATATCGTAGTGAATTGTTTTAGTTTGTATTTTCCCGAATGCACTCTTCAACAATAGTTAATAGTCACATTTTGATATGATTGCAACTCTATCCGAATTCCGGTTGCAAAACTGTTTTCTTTCCTGCCAACTCAAATTCATAAATCTTCTGAACTAACATGTCCTCAACCCAAATTTCCACAAAACACTAAGTAATTTTTGCCAAACACAGCATTTTATGTCAATCTAATAACTACTTGAATCGATCGTACCTGTACTTGAGAGTAATAAGTGCCCCATTATTGCTATCCGAAATTCTTCTACATACATTGATTTTTCCCATTTTTGATAGGGTGGGCTGCAAACAGGCTCACGTACCCTAGGAAGGTCTTCGTGGAGTTTTGATTATGTAATGGTCAGGACATGCACATGAGCACGAGTGACGTAAATCAGGTAGTTCGGCAGGCAAATAATATTAATATTTATTTTCAGACGGTCCCGATTATCGAAAACAGAGGATGACAGCTTCCTGCAGGTAAGTATGGCCATTTCTCCACATGACAGCCTAATTTCGAATGACACCGTGAGTTCGCATGACTACCTGCTTTCGCATGAGAACACTATTTACAGCGATTTGCATGATTCCCACAATTTGAGTAGAGACTGTTCCGGGATCTCTGCATCGTCTCCTGATGTAAGTACTCAACGGCTGCATTCTGAAGATTCTACAACCACCGATGGATCTGGACGATCGTGGTTTCATCAACCGAATTTCACAGATGTTTCACGAAATTCGGATGAAGAATTGGATCGTGAAGATGAAGAGAATGGGGATCCAAATGAAGATTGTTGGGTAGAGGAATCCACAACTGCAATACAACCTACCAATCAGTCTGATAAGATGCTACTGAAATCACGCTGTATTGTTGAATTCGGTGATATATTGAAGCAGCTACAAGATCAGTTCACGGTTGGTGTACATGGTGCATTGGGTTATGGTGTTCAAGACCAGGTGCTCATCAAAGAGATTCGTCACGGTTTCAGAACGAAATGGGAATTCCAATGCAACATGTGCAACGTGAAAACTGCAATTTGGTCTGAATTAACAACCGAAAATCGCCTCGACGTGAATCGATGTGCAGTGGCTGGTATCCACGCTATTGGTAAAGGACACGCAGCTTTGGAGGAATTCACAGCAAACATGGGAATCGAGTGCCCAACTTTCAAAACATACAAAGAAATCAGTACAGAATTGGATGATATTTATGTGGAAATATCAGAAGAACAGATTCATGCCAACGGTGCAGATGAAGTAAGGATTGCTCTCGAAATGAAATCCACTATAGATGATATTCCAACATGTCCTGTAATTGTGGATGGCTCTTGGCCAGTCAGAAGCTACAATAATGGTGGCCGATCTGAGGCTGGAATGGCTGTGATAATTGGTGCTCGCACCAAGAAAGTCCCGTTTGTCAGTTCAAGAAATCGATACTGTCTCGTCTGTACTCGCGCTAAGAACAAAAAATCTACCGCTCCTCCACACAGATGTTTCGTCAATTGGGAAGAAGATCGAAGTATACTGTCGGTAGAAAGCGATGTTATTGTGGAAGGTTTCAAGCGAAGTTTGGAACAACACGGGCTGATATATCACCAGCTCATCGGGGATGGCGACAGTAGTGTTATAAAGAAAGTCAGAGACGCCAATCCTTATGATAGTTTGGTAATGGTAGAAAAAATCGAGTGTCGCTTACACTTACAGCGATGTAGAGTGCGAGAGTTTCGAGAGGTCATAGCACGATTCAAGCCAGGACGTTCAGAAGAGGCTAAAAAAATAAAAAGTTTAGCATTCAAGAAAATTCAACGAATCTGTACAGCAGTAACAAGTGCGGCGAATTATCAAAGGCATCAGGATGGAACGACGGAAGAACAACTTGCCAGATTAAAGAAAGATATGCTGAATGTCGTTAACCACGTTTTTGGGAATCACAACGAATGTGATGAATATTTTTGTGATGGGACTTGTAAGCCAAACGAGACCAACTTAGTTCCTGTCTTACAACAGAATGGGCTTTACGATGCCTTACAGCGGATCATGCAAACTTGGGCTCTTTCAGCTAACCATGTATTGTTAGGATTTATTGCAAACCTTGCTGAATCCTACAACTCCATTCTGGAAAAGTTCATCTATCATAAAAGTGTAAATGTGCAACTGAGAGGTATGTACCCGGCTCGGGTTGCAATGGCTACCATACAGTTCAACACTCAAGCACTGGGGAGTTCTGTCCATTTGGCAGTAGGAAAAAATCCTCCAAATGAACTAATCACTCTGGAGGAACGAAAGCAGAACAAGAATTCATACAACAATAAATATGTGAAGAAGAAGAAGATGCCAATTCTAGGAGCTAATGGCAGTCACATCAGGAACTCCGCTGATTATGGAAGAAATTGCCAAAGGCCAGATATGTCACCAGATACATATGAGGAAGCCTTGAATAATCATAACGCAATCATCAATGACTGGCAGGCAAATCGAGTTCAAATCGAACAGCAATCGCGGCAACTTGACCCTTATGACAATCCGTACGTGAAAAAAATTCTCTTCAGTCACCACTTTGGACGTATCAGCCGTATGAGGAGGGGAACTGTCGGTGGTGCAGCTCTGAAAGAGATTTTATACGCGTCTTCTAAACGAACGCGTTTGTACGAACACGGTGTACAGCGAGATATAAAAAGCAAGATGTCAATTCAAGATTGTGGGGTTGTAATTGACTTCAATAATTCCTTCCTAGCTGCAAAACCCGATGGAATGCTAGGAGATGAAATTGTGATCATCCACTGCCCCTATGCAATTCGTAACTTGTCGCCCGAAGATGCTCTGCACAAAATTCAAATACTGAGTAAACATGGCCAACTGAATAAAAATCATGTGTTGTATTACCAAGCCATTGGAAGTCTTGCAATCTGTGGCAAGCGCCAATGCCAATTACTCATTGCAAATCCACAGGGATGCACTCGATTTTCGATCTCTCACGATGAAAGATTGTGGAGTGAAGTCATGCTACCTAAATTACGGAGCTACTACGAACATCACATGGTTCCCGAAATAGTTGATAGCAGGCATCGAAGACGCATGGATTTCCGTGGTATTGTACGAGCTGAAAGACCACGCAATGAGCCGATCGAGAATGGCACCACGCCTAGCCAAGCATTGAATAATGATACTCCCGACTCGAATCTAGACGGAGTGCCTGATAATGGGGCAATAATCGAAGGAAACGACGATACCGCCTACGCAGTGAATGAGTTCATGGCAAAAGAGCTGTCCAATGAAGATATCGCCATATTGTGCGATCACATTGGTGGACAATTGGAGGCAACGCATATGGACGTTTTTGGATCACTACTATCACGTTTTTCAAAGGACTTATTTACTTATCGTTCACCGATGCTAAAAGACACCTTGTGGAGAATAGAGCCAATAGACCCTGCGCGTAAGCATATCCAGATCCTCAATCACAGTGGTAGACATTGGGTTTGTGCTTTCTACGACATCAAAAATATCTACATTTATGATTCACTTCGTGGAACAGGAGTACCTGAGACACAACCATATCGTCCATATCTGGAAAGACTCTTCCCTCATTATCCTTTCGACGACATGCCGATTATTTTCCCACTAGTACAACTTCAAAGAAATGTGAGTAGTAAGTGGCCAGTATTGGGGAATTTCCCACGCCCCCTCCCCCCTTTTTTCCAGGAAATGTGCGTGCAGGTGCAGGTGTGCGCCCCAGGGGGTATTGTGAGGGTGTGCGCCTGGACACGTTCACCCCCTTTGTGCCTTGACAAAGGAATTTGACTTCAAATTGCGGATGCGCGCGCCTTTGTTATAATTTCCTTAAATATTGCGTAATTTTGGTCAATAGACTTCCGGTCTAAGCGTGATCCCTGGTTTTTCCTTAAAGGTTACATAAGTACAATAGACATCCGGTGGAAAGTGGATGGGTGGGAAAGGGTGGAGGTTTTGTAAATTATTAACACGAGAATTATGAATGACTTTTCTTTAATTGATTAGAAAATGATGAGCAGTGTTTACAGTGCAACATATTTAAAAGTATACACACACACATATAAAATTATAATATCATCGTTATCTTAGGCATAATTTTCTAGTATGAGGGCATACGGTATGGTCCTCCGGCAAAACCATCTAGCTCGTCATAACATAAATGATACAGCTCGCCAAATAATTGATATAAATATCCCAAATTGGCATCAGGGTTTGAGCGCTGAAGGTCATCTCTGGCCAGCAGATATATCTCCTCGAAATTATTTCCGATGCG
>NW_011888143.1:0-27886 GCF_000806365.1 Fopius arisanus | reverse complement strand
TGGTGGCCTGTTTCATAGACCTGAAAGCGGCGTTTGACTCGGTGAACAGAATGAGATTGTGGGAGGCAATGAGGGAAAGAGGTATTTCGGAGGGGTTGATCGAAAGAACGAAGGAGATGTACAGGGAGACGGGAAGTAAAGTCCGCATTGGATGCAGGGTGTCGGAGAAGTTCTGGACAGCGAGGGGAGTGAGGCAAGGGTGCCCACTGAGCCCGATCCTATTTAACATCTTGCTGGCTGATCTGGAGGAGGAACTAAGGAAGAAATGGAAGGGTGGAGTAAGGCTAGGGGCGTCGAAAATCTTCTCACTAGCGTATGCGGATGACATGGTCGTGCTGGCGGAGGATGAAGCGGGAATGAAATTGATGATGGGATTTATGGGGGAGTACATGGGAAAAAAGGACTTGATAATAAATGCGGAGAAGTCGAAAGTGATGGTATTTGGAGCGGGAAGAGGGAGGAGACCAAAAGAGAATTGGAAAATGGCTGGGAGGGAGGTGGAGGAGGTGGACGAGTTTAGCTACCTAGGTTACTGGTTCAGGAAGAATGGAGGGCAGGAGAGACAAGTGAAAAGTAGAGTGGAGAAAGCGGGAAAGGTGATGGGCCCAGTGTGGGGAATAGGAAAGAGGAGATTTAAGGACGATTGGAGTAGAAGGCTGTGGCTCTTTGACTCACTCGTATGGTCGGTGATGGGCTATGGGGCCGAGATCTGGGGGTGGAAAGAGAGGGAAGCGATGGAAAGGATGCAGGAGAGATTTATGAAGTGGGTGTTGGGAGTGAGTAAGGGAGTGCCAGGATACATGGTCAGAGAAGAGTTGAAGAGGGAGAAGCTAAGGTCGAGGGCGATGAAGAGAGCATGGAAATTCGAGGAGAAGCTGAGAGGAGGTAAAGGAAGCAGCATAGCAAGGAGATGCTTAGAGGAAATTGAGGGGAGGGCGCCAGGGACGAAGGTGTCGAGATGGGAAGAGGAGAGGAGACAGTGCATAAGGCGGAGGAGAATGGGTGATAAAGGGAAGATGAAGGAAGGGGAGGGGGATGAAAGTGGAAAGGAGGATTGGGAGAAAAGGGAAGAAGAAATGCAACGGAAGGAGAGATGGACCGGAATTATGAAGTCGGAGTCGAATAAATGGTACAAGGGAATCTGGACAGAGGGAGTACCGGAGTACCTGGGAAAGGGGTGGAGTGAGGAAAGATGGAACAGGTTAGCGAGGTTCAGATTAGGAGATGGTATGAAAGGAGAGAGAGGATGGGTTCAGGAGGAAAGGAGGAGATGCAGGAGGTGTGGGGACAGTGAGGAATCGTGGGTGCATGTGTTGGATGAGTGTAGGAATGTAGAGGGGGAGGACAGGAGTGCATGGGAGAGAGTGTGTGAAATACTGGATGAGAAGGGGGGTGGGGAGGAATGGTTGATAGAATGGGAAAAGGAGGGAAGGGGAGTGAGTGAGGATTGAATGGGTGAGTGTCAGTGGGGGGGGGACGAGGGATGAAGAGTGCGTGTAGAGCAAGGGAAAGGAGGAGTGGGAGGAAGGGGGGAGCGGGGTGGGAAAGGTAGGTGGGAGGGATATAGGCTCGAAAATGAAGGAGCGGAACATCGGAGACCGGAAGCGGAGGTCCCACATGGCAGTTCTCAGGCCCTCTCTCGCTCAAACACTCGCACATGGAGGTCATTGGCTCATTGGGCCCCGGGTGGCCCGTGTATTAAAAATTGTAAATTGTAAATATATTATGTAAATATAGGCATAAGATAGGTAGGTTAAGGGGTAGGTATAAGGAAATTAGGTTGTATGGGAGGGGACTGGAAGTCCTTGTAACCCGAAAGGGAATCAATAAATATTATTAATATCTAATAATATATATATATAAATTATATTATTTTTTTTTTATATAATAATATTCAATATTTTTATTTTTATATTATATTATACTAAACTTATATAATATAATATATAAATTTAATATAATTTATTAAATTTTAAATTATTTTTTTTATATAAAAAATTTTTAGACTTTTTTCTATCTTCTTTTTGAAATTCTATACATGTATATATTACATTGGAAATATATAAATATATACATATTCCAATGATAACACCCCATACGTGGACGATTTGGCGCGCATAGCGCGCCATATACGCTAGTTTATGAAAAATCCTCAAAAATAATCTTTGACTGGTTTACCTTAAAGTAATCTTCTCGCTCCCTCGAGGATAAAAAGTGGTTGCGATGACGGTCAGTGTAGATTCAGGTAGTTCAATGCTCCGGATATTATCTCGTTCTTATCTTGAAGTGATAGACAGTGGTTGATCAGGCCTCCATCTTCCCAAAATTGCGCTGCCACCAAAATTTTATAGACCCGAGCGGTTGGGTTCGATGATAGGGATAGATCACTTGTAGATAATTAGAAATGAATTTCTCTCAGGGAGAACTTTTCAACTTTTTAGCGATTAAACGATTTATTCAATAATTATAGTCTTTGATTAATGCCGTAAATATCAGGCAATATGAATTATAAGAAAAGTGACTTAACGAATAATCGGATTACTAATTGTCTGTGTTTGACAACCTGACTAACTGCCCCAGTGGCAACGAACTCACGAGCTTATATTTCATCGTGGATTCGATTGCAACAAGTGTTCTATCTTTGTTTTACACCTGGAGAGACATCGGGTGACGTCCCAGGTGTACGTAAAGGCCATAGCCGTTGATGGGGCGAATTGCTGACACTGCACCCCAGTGATTCACATTATGACGAATACATGTGGACTTAATCCACAAATATTCGGGTTATTTTATATTACAACATTTACATTCTTTGATTCGATTTTACATGTTTTGGATAATATGTGCCACTTCGCGTGTCGTCATATTATCCAGGTCAATGAGAAATTACCTAATACTATTTCTCAATTTAATGGTATTTCTGGGGCATAACAAATCCCTAAACCCAAAAAACCGGGGAGTCCGTACTCCCAGAACTAAAACGATAACCTCATTACCGTAAAACTACCCGCGAGAAGCTGGAAGCCGATGACGAATGGAACGAAAGCGGGAAGACCTGGGTTGCTCAGGATGCTAGGTCGTGGAGAGAGGGCCAGGGTCCACGGATACGCGACTCTAATAACCGAAATCTAGACCGAAAAATAATACAGAGAACAGACTGTGGTTCGGGATACCGAGGGCATACTTGCAGGGTTCTGGGACGCTGAGGGCGACCTCTGAGAACACCTCGCCGAGAGCGCGCCGTAAGATAGCGAAGTGCCGGGATGCCGAAAGGGTGGGGATTACTCACCCAAAAGCACACTATCGAGAGCGTGACGGGCCCACTAGGGTAGCCCCAAATGTAGAGAGCCTAACGGGGGAGAGGATGACTCTCACCCAGAGAACATCACCAGGAAGAACATGGCCCTCACCTAGAGAACACCACCCGAGGAGAGTATTGCTCTCACTCAGAGAATGTCCCCGGGGAGAGCATGATCCTCACCTAGGGAGCGTAGAAGACCAATGCTGGGCATTGGGAGCCAGCTAAAGGCTCGAAAGATAGCTGCCAGTGGTCCGCACTGGGAGCCAGCCGAAGCGGCTCTGCCGAGTGAGTGGGCAGTCTCAGAAGTAGTGCCGATGTACCCCCACTCTCGACTACGGCTGGGTGAGCTACCGTGTGCCGAGACGTGCTGCCCTCGCCACAGGGAGGATATCCCTGGAATTAGCCTCTCCGGGAGCGCGCCGAATTCGAGAGTCATCGCTGACCCCTTCCAACAACCCCTTCGAAGGATCAGCCGCTCGAATGCCCACCCCATCTAACATGGAGCGCTCATACGCCAGTATGAGTCCTATGCTATATGGCAGCAAGTCGCGTAGGGGAGCTGGGAATGTTTCCCCGTGTCCGCCCTGTGCTGTTGCCTGTCCTTAGGCCTCCTAACACCCTAAGCACTCGGGCCCCAGTCCCCACACCCCTCGACGATTCGAGTAATTCCCGGGAGAGAGTCGAGATGGCAGAATTTTAGAGAACTTAACCGAAAATTTAGTTTAATGTGCGGGATTTCCAAAAATCCCGTTACAGCTTTATAAGTAATTTTAAAATTACTTATAAAATAATACTAATAATAATAATACTAATTACTTATAAAATAATATTTATCCTTATGCTTTATAAGTAATTTTAAAATTACTAGTATCTTTATAAGTATCCTTATATCCTTAATATTATAAGTATCCTTATAAGCATAAGGATAAGTATAAAAATTCTTATAAAGCATAAGGATAAGTATTCGCAGCTCCCGCTCTTGCGAATTGTAAGAAGCGGGGAGAACTTAAAAATCGTAGGGAGAAGTCGAACCAAACAGGAAACGAAGCCTACCACAGAGAATCAAACCATTAAGGTTATTGTCGTGTAAACCCGTTTTTCAACAGATTTTTTGAAATTTTTGCTATAGGTAGCTCTTAAAATTCCCTCCAAAATGAGCACAACAAAAAACCAATCGTCAGTTTCTGAGCTGAGATATGATTTTTTGAATTAACATGGGTTCAAATGCATTTCACCGTTTTTATTTAAAAAAAAAAAAACCACTGTACATTTGTTGATGAAATTACTATAGAACGTAGAAATAGTGACCACCAATATCCTGAAACAAAATTCATTCATTCATTCACGGAGCAAGGGCCCCGTGATGTTCAAAAAAATTAATTAAGGAGTCCATGGAGTTTTCAGCGCACTCTGCGGATATGACAGAGTTGGCAGTAGGTTCAGGTTCCGTTTCCTGTCTCTCAGCATCGTTCACATCAAATTGTTCTTCACAACTCGGATTAGTAGCACTGTCGGCTCTCTCAATCTCACATGTTTCTTCATCAATGAAGGGGGGACTCACCATATCAACAATTTCCTCGTCGGATAAGTTCTTAGGTTTTTCTTTGTCAGCGTTATTAATCCATTCTTCGATATCATTTTCTGTGAGACCTGTCGAATTTTGGAGCAACAGGAACGCATTGATGAAGTGTTGCAGAAGTATTGTTTGTTGGGGTTCATTCTTCTGAAGCCCGTTGAAAATTACTAATGGTATCAGTGGCTTCCAGCATTTGATGATGGTCAATTGTGAGACTTCGTCCCAACTTTGAGCTACCCATTGGATTACCTCTCTAATTGTAATTTTCTTGATGTGGTCTATCAATGTCCCTGTTGTGTCTTGAGCTTTGATGATTGCAGATAGGAAATGGTATCGATAATTTTTCTTCAAGTTTTCGATGATACCTTGATCCAAGGGTTGAATTATAGAGGTAGTATTAGGTGGGAGAAATACTACTCGGATTTGTCCATCGACGAGATCTTTTGGGTGGCATCCAGCATTATCAACGAGGAGAATGGCTTTAGGTAATAAATTTTTTGACAATAAAAATGCCCTAACTTGCGGAGCAAATTTATTTCTAAACCAAGCCTCGAAAATTGTGTAGTTCATCCAAGCACTTGTTTGGTGAGTGTAAATGACAGGTAAGGAGTCATGAGAAATATTTTTAAGTGCCCGTGTATTCTTGGATTTGCCAATAACAACCAGTGGTAATTTGAGAGAAGCATCGGCATTGGTACAGGCCATTATTGTCAACCGTTCCTTATTTTTTTTAAAACCTGCTGCCCCATGATTTTTTCGTACTGCAAGCGTTTTACCCGGCAACATTTTGAAATTGAGACCAGTTTCGTCGGCATTGAATATTTGACTGGGTCCATACTTTTCTTCTTCCAATATTCTTGCTAATTTGATCTTAAAATCTAGGGCACCCTCAACATCTGCTGAGAGTTTTTCTCCTGCAATCCCAAACGACTTGATTTCGCGTCTTTCCTTCCAGTTATTCAACCACCCCTCACTGGCCACAAATTGTTTACTCCCCTGCAATTTTATATTGAGTTGTTTGGCTTTTTCCTTAACAAAAGGCCCTGTGATCGGTATGCCTTGGAGACGAGAATGGGTAAACCAAATCCAGACGGCTTCATCCAACACTGGATTATTAGGACCGCGAATTCGCTTACGAGGACGATTGTTGGTTTTCTGAAAATCTTCAAGAGATGATTTTTTTCTCCTCCATCTCCATATGGTAGATCGATCAACGTTGAATTCAGTCGTGAGTGAATTTATGTCTTCACCGCTCTCAAGGCGACGAATACAACACAGTTTTTTCTCAATAGTTAATTCTGAATGTTTACGTTTCACTGATTTGTTACGAATATTTTTATTATTCTCCTGAGATAAGGACATCTTGTTGGTGCATTTATCGCCAGTCTACTAATTAAATTCACTTAAAATTATTCAAAAAACATTTGAAGAAATACTTGTGCCGGGGAAACAACGTGTGTGTGGTACACAAGCATGGCTCTTTCGTATTTTGGTTACGATATCGATCGGAGGCGGAGTAGGGGTATCGCTCGAGCGTCTGAAACGCGAATCAGGGGAAAGAGTGGCAACTATCGAGAGTGCAACTAACGAGAGGCTACTGTAGAAAGTTTTTTCATCAATCTCGACATGTTGGTTTGTATCATAATTTATATTATATTATTATTATTATGCGCTGTGATATCATGACAAAGATGAATTAATATTGATTCTAATATTTGTGTTTATCTTTGTAGTAGATTAAGAAAATTTATCGGTCTTGAGAATGGGTGAACTAATATTAACAAGTGCACAGAGAATTGTGAAAATGTTTTCAATTTTATTCAATAGAACTATAGGCAGAATGAAACGGAGAATGGCGAATGTTTTCAATCGTTGATTGCATCGCTCAACATGCACGCGAGCTGTCGGTACGATTCAGAATTGCCTCCTCCCGTGAAAACTGTGTCTTATTTCTAGGAAAAACTGGCGTGATGAGGTCGATGTCTTTTTTACGAAAAATTCATCCATGGTAAAGCCCTTGTCTGCCATAACTGAATCTTTCTTGTCAATTTTATCTACAATTCCACTTTGCTCAAAAATAATATTGTCAGAAACTCTTCCTCCATAGGCTTTGCTCACAAAAGAAATTAAACCCGCAGGGGTGACTCCTGTCAGGAATTTGACCGTGTTCGTTGCATTGTAATGGGAATATGTTTGAAGCTGACAAGATAGTTTCGAAGGTCTTTGTATAGTAATTTGTGTGCAATCCGCAACTACTCGTACATGTTCAAATCCTTTAAAACATTGCGGAAGACTTTTGAGTGTATGATTTTTATCAGGCCTAAAAGCCGCGGACTTCAAGCAAGTGTCCAGTAAGTCGATCGACTTACTGGACACTTGCTTGAAGCCCGCGGCTTTTTGGCCTGATAAAAATCATACAAAAAATTTGAGATCTGCAAGTATTGCGGTGCATTTAAAGAGATGTGCTAACATAGCACAGCAAGCATTTTGCTTCAACATCATGAAAGTCATAATGACAATCTCCCGCAAATAGAGTTTTTTGACATCCATTGTATGATTTGCCAGTATGTTTAATTAATGTCTCAATTTTAGTCCAAATCCCAAAACTGGCAAGGCCTATCAGTGTACTCAGTTGGTGATCAGAACCAGTGGAATCAGTAAACTTCGCAATTAGAAAATCGCTCTGCACTTGGATTGCTGCATCTCTGAATACCGCCTGTGTTCGGTTTTCTACCGAATTCTTTTCGCACACACACACACGTCCACACACTCATGACCTACTCAGCTGATTAACTCGCTCGCTAACCTCAGATGACCAATAGCCTTTACCTCTGACACCTGAGGCGCCACCTGATGGACAGGTGTAATTGACCACCGCGATGATCGACACCTCCCACCTTGCGGCTTATCACTCTCTCTCATTCGCATATCGTCCGCGAGAGTGTTTACGCGCTTTTATTCGAACTTTTCCTTTATTTAATTTATTGACCCCCTCATTATTAGTTCTTCTCCAAAATATCTCAATAGTTCTTTGAATTATATAGTGTTCTCATTGCTCAGCTCTTTATAGTGACATTTAATTGTGAAGTGACTCTTTTTGACCAATGCCACGCGAGTGGTGATTTGATCCTCTCACACATCATCCCATATTCCACTTAAATCTCGACCATCTCCTGAAAATATTCCGCGAACCAGATCCCCTTCGAGTCGGATCCGCGGGATATTTTTTTTAGTTTTCGCGCCTAATTAGTGTTTTACGGGAGTGTTAATTGGACAGCGTCAGTGTTCAGTGGAGCTCAATGTACAGAGTCGCCGCCCGAGAAAATTTGAATTCGTCCAGCTCAAGCAGTACTCAACCAGTTCTTCTCCCACACAATCAGAGACCACTGTTACCGACCCAGTCACAAGGCGCACCTTCATCGACCATCTCAAGGCCGAGAAATTCAAATATATCAGCTCAACTAAAGGGAAATTAATATTATTTCTCTTTATTTTTTTACTGATATTTCTCACCTGATCCGGAACTGGAAATTGCTGCTGTTTCTCTTTATTTATTTTTTTTTATTTTTATCTTTTTCTGACTTTGTTACTTTTTCCTCTGTTGGCCTTCGTTCTTACACTCTGCTCTTGATCATCTTTATGCGTTTATTCGCTACTGCTCCCGAACGTCCCTCGATGCGCTCTATAAACGAGACGAGAGGGACAAGTTTGAGCGCCAATCGGGTGCGTCCACAGGTGGCGGATAGAGGGACGGCCGACGGAGAGGTGGGGCAGGTTAAGAGCTGGAAACCTAGAGATATGGGACTGGCTCTCCTAATGAAAATATTCCTGACGCCAAGGACGGTGCCCTCACAGAGGAAATGTCTGAGGCCTTACAGATTGTCCAGGCCGTTACAGTCTCTGATGCTCCGACGGGGGCACAGAAGACTACGGAAATGGAAGTGGAGACGCTGGAGGGACGCTGTCGCACAGGGGCGGAGAAGCGCAGGGTCTGCAAGGCCAGAATGGTAACAGGGGACTTGCGGGAACAGTGCTCTCCAACCAAATCGGGGACAGCCAGAGGTGGAGAGGAACGGGGAAGTGGGTCCAAAAGATCCAGATCTGATGGAGCCACTCCACCGGAAGACACTGCGGCCCGAAAAAAGCAAAGGGTGAGGGCTGGCCTTGGAGCCACCTCGTTCGGGATGGCGGCGAGGGGTGGCGGCAAGGTAGCAATTATACCAAGCGGCTACCCTGAGCCATCCCTGACTGAGGCACAGGCCAACCTCGTCCAGGACAAGCTGGAGGAACTCATCTTCGGGGGTGATGTCGAAGGGCATCCTCCTGGTTTTGAGAGCCACCGCTACGACCAGGGCGTGCTTTGGGTGACGTGCACCGACGGCCGGTCGAAAGACTGGCTGAAGGGCGCGGTGCCCAAACTAGCGCCGCGGGAAGGGGCCTCCCTCACAGTAATGGAGACGGATGCGCTCCCAAAACTGGTCCGCGTAACGGCCTTTATCCCTGGGAAACCAGTGGGGGCGAACGTTGCGCTGGACCGTCTAAGCAAACAGAATCCGTGCCGTACCACTGAGAGGTGGAGGGTCTGAGGCTGTTGCGAGGGCAAAAACGGCGGCCTAAACCTGGTGCTGGGGATGGACCTCCGGTCCTTTGAGGTCCTCAAGAAATTAGGCTGGGGCCCGTTCTACGGCTTGACACGAGCTCGTTTGTACGAGTCTCGGAAAATGTCGGAGGAGCGGGAACCAGCACCCGTGAGGACTGCGGGACCAACGGTCGACCCACAGGTCCAGAAGGCCACTAACGGGACGGGCAGGAGCGAGGGAATCGCTGAGACCCCTCATAATCCAGTGGTCCCCCTGACACCCGTGACATCGACCCCGGGGGGGGGGGGGATGCGCACGGGGACCCGGCGAGAGCCTCGGAGACCCCTCTAGTCCCTCAACTGGGAAAGAGAAGGGGGCGCCCCAAAAGGCAGAAGGGAAGGCCTGCACTGGCGAGGGGGGGGCCCGGCGGGGGCTGCGAGAGGGTCTCAACCGACCCTCTTGTGGGCCTTGACCGGTACCCCTGGCCGGGACAGGCCAGAGAAGGACGGCCCTGGCATGCCCAGTAGGTCAGAGGGGAACGTTAACCCCAAGTAAGGGAGCCGCGATGATCTCTGGACATGCACGGCGGGGAGCGGATAGCAAGGTAGGGGCGGTCATTGCCCCAACCCTTGTCCAATGCTCCCAAATCAACCTGCAACACTGCAAAGCGGCGACGGCTCTCTTGAGTCGCAGCCACGTCGTGGAGCAGACAGACATATGCCTCATCCACGAACCCTGGGTGACAAGGGGCATGGCAAGAGCACTCGACCTCAGGGGCAATGAGCTTTTCTTCGCGCAGGGGGAGCCAGGACCGAGAACTTGCATCTCCGTTAAAAGAGCTTCTAATGCCAGGAGAATGGTAAACTTCTGTCACAGGGACCTTCTCGCGGCGACGGCGGGCCTCCGGGGGGAGGGCGGATCCGAAGACATTGTCTTCTGTTCTACCTACTTTCCGTTTGTCTCGGCGTTGCCGCCGCCCACGGGGGAACTGAGGAAGCTGGTTCGCTACTGTAGGAGCAATGGGCTGCCACTCATTGTGGGCCCGCGACGCAAACACGCAGAACGTGGTTTGGGGCAGTGAAAACAACAACGCCAGAGGCACATCCCTCTTGGAATACTTGGCAGACGTCGACCTGGAGATCCTAAACAGGGGATCCAGTCCCACGTTCATCACTTCTCGCTGCCAATGTGTCATCGATATCACGCTGTGTGACAGGAGGCTAGCGCAACGGTACGTTGACTGGTGGGTGGACCGGGAGGACACACTATCCGATCACAGACGCATCAAATTCAACATTGAAGGCAGAGCCGGGAAGTTGCAGGGTCCCGCACGCAGGGACCCCAGGACTACCGACTGGACCTCTTTTAAAGAGGAGCTGGAGGCAAGGTTGAGGGAACGGCGGTTGAGGCCCAGCAACGTGCGCAGATTAGAGGATGAAGTGGACACAATCCACGAAGCCCTGATTGGCGCCTTCCACAAGGCATGCCCGATAAAAGCGAGCAGGCAGGGGAAAAACGTGGCATGGTGGAGCCGTGAACTGGATAGACTCAGAGTGCTGTCCAGGAGACTCTGCAACTACGCCTACAGAACAAAGAGCCATGAGGACTGGACTCAGTACAGAAATTCGCAGGAAGAGTACAAAAGACTCATCAAAAAATCGAAGGAAACCGCCTGGAAGGACTTCTGTGATGACTTGGAGGCCCTACCACAGAGAGCCAGGCTTCGCAGGGTCTTTTCGGGGGAACCAACGCAAGGGCTGGGGGAGATCATACTCCCTAACGGGGAGATCATC
The DNA here is from genome assembly GCF_000806365.1 of Fopius arisanus. NCBI lineage: Eukaryota > Metazoa > Arthropoda > Insecta > Hymenoptera > Braconidae > Fopius > Fopius arisanus. The sequence goes on along the minus strand of NW_011888143.1, from coordinate 16,636 downwards.
ACACAGCCCAACGACATCCTGGAACATCTGATCCAAGTGCACTTCCCGGACTCTAATTTACAAAGGAGGGACTCGCGCACGGGGACGGTTCTGGAGCAAACAGAGAGGGGTGGCCCATACTGGCGCCTAGCCTCGGAAATAATTACGATGGCGGGCCTGAGGTGGGCTGTGGACTCCTTCGACATGTATAAGAGCCTGGGCCCCGACGGGTTGGGGGGGTCCGCAGCACCTGCACAGGCTGCTGCCAATATGAAGAGCAAGCCTTGCTCTTGGGCATGTGCCCTACAAATGGCGGGAGGTCAGGGTTGTCTTCATCCCCCAACCGGGTAGGTGCAGCTATGACAACGCCAAATCCTTCAGGCTTATCAGTCTGAGCTTTTTCCTCCTAAAAACACTGGAGAGGCTCGTTGACAGGCACATCAAAATGGGAGCTCTGAGGACTAATCCGATCAACCTCTCTCAACACGCCTACCAGGTTGGCAGGTCAACGGAGACTACCCTGCACCGCCTGGTGGGCAAGATCGAAGGTGCTAAGGCAAGAAAAGAGGACACGCTCAGTGTCTTCATTGACATCGAGGGAGCCTTTCACAACACTTCCTTTAGCACCATGGAGAAAACAGCAGCATCGTTCGGCATCGAACAGCCCATTATGAGATGGATAGCTGCTATGCTCCGAACAAGAGCGGTCTCCTCCTCCATGGGCGACAGCACGTTCAGGGCGCTCGCGGGGCGGGGCTGCCCGCAGCGGGGGTTATCTCTCCCCTGTTGTGACTCCTAGTGGTGAACGGGCTCCTGACTGAGCTGGAAGAGCTAGGCCGGAGGCGATAGGCTATGCAGATGACGTAGCGTTGCTTGTGTCCAGTAAGGACAGCGGTACGCTATCTTTCAAAATGCAAAATGCACTAAATCACATACAGCGATGGTGCACATTTAATGGCCTCAAGGTTAACCACGGAAAGACCGAAATGGTGCTCTTCACTGGCAAGAGGAGATTGGTGGTTATACCCCCCTCCATCGATAACACATTACTGGCCTTCTCAGCTGGAAAAAGCACATCAGCAAGCAAACCAGCAAAGTCATAGGGACATACTGGCCCTGCAGAAGGATGTTTGGAAGCACGTGGGGGCTAAGACCCACGGTCGTAAGATGGATCTATACAGCCATCATGCTCCCACAACTAACCTATTCAGCTGTTGCCTGGTGGCCGGCCATCAACAAGGCCTGCGACAGGAAAACGGTGGATAAACTGGAGAGGCTTGCTCTGCTGGGAATTACGGGGGCGCTCAGAACGACTCCAACCTCGGCATTGGAAGCGCTACTCTTCATGCAGCCGCCACACCTCATCATAAGAGATGCGGCGCTGTCAACAGCAGCCAGGCTGCAACTGACTGGCACCTGGAGGGAAGCCAAGATGGGGCATTCTTCGCTCCTCACGGAGGACAGGGTGCTCTTTGGTTCGCTGTCCAAAGGGGGTGACGCATGCAAAACTGAATGGCACCCTCACAAGAGATTCAAGGTTAACCTAGGCACTGCGGACACGCATGCCTGGGTGGACTCCAAATGGTTGCCACCACGGCTCCAAGACGTGCGGCCGAGCGGGGGCAGGAGTGTTGTCCAATCGACCTTCCGTTGAGAAGGCCCTTGCCTGGACCCACACCCCACCCCGCTTCAAACAGAATTAGCTGCGTTGAGAGCCTGCGCCAGAATCATACTGGCAAGGCAGGACAAGGGCAAGGTAATGCACATCTACTCGGATAGCAGGCGGGCACTAGGGGCCCAGCTTAAGGACGAGAGTGGCTCCAGGTTGGTAAACGACTGCACAGAGTTGATGAATCAAGTTGCAACTTGCAACAAATTAAAGGTGTCCTGGATACTAGGTCACGCCGGCATACTTGGCAATGAAAAAGCCGATATGCTGGCCAAACTGGGATGCCGGGCAATGGCGTTGGTGAATGAAGACCACGTTGGCGTTCATTCCGACTATATAAAGGAAATAATCCAAAAACGCGCGGACAGGGGAGTGGTGGAGAGATGGAGCTCAGGGTTGGGTGCCAGACACACCAGATCCCTTCTCCGGGTACCCTCCAGGAAACTGGCTGACGAACTCCTGTCCCTGAGCAGGGTAAAGCTGCGCGCCCGACTAGGGCTTATCACGGGATACTGGCCGTTAGCTGCCGACCTGGCGAGAATCGGCAAGGAAGATGATCCTCTTTGACCGAGATGCGGTTTGGTGGAGGAGGACCCCCACCATCTCAGTACAAAATGCAGTGGTCTTAATGAGCTCCGTTTGGATATCTTTGAGACAACTTGCCTTAAAGACCTTTATGTCGCCAGGGACGGCTTCAAGGGACTCTACGAATTCGCACGTGGGGCACAGATGCTGACACCTCTCGACTAGACTGCTGCCACAGGCAGAGCGCAAAATGGCCGCAAGGCTAATTATGCACTCCTCTTTTCGAGGACCGTCTACAGTTAATAATAATTCAATAATATGTCGCTACTGCTATCATTTTGCTGCTGAACTTTGCTGTTTTCTCTTGCTTTTTTTATTTTTTCCATTTCGCTCTTCGTTCAGCAATTTTTTTTAAATGGCAACTATCGATGCAGTAATTTCTCTGCAAATGACACGTGCAGCCTTCATAGAAGGCATTTTTAAGGAGACCAATGAGGAGAACATTAAGCAGCTCGGCGTGACTGCTCTCGACTCGAAGCTGATTATGCTCGAGAACTATTGGGCTAAGCTGGAAGCTTCTCATGAGAAACTAGTTTCTCAAAAAATCGAGAACTTGACCTCTCTCGATTATTCTAATCGTCAGGTCTTTGATTCAGCTCTTAAGATTTTCGCCTCTGCTAAGGTGGCGCTGCTGCAGCTCTTGGAGAAGAAAGGCGCTCCAAACCTAAACCAGTCACTATGTGGGACTGGAGAAGCTCAATCGTCCAGCTCAACTAGACGTGCTCTGCCTGAGATCGCATTGCCAAAATTCTCAGGGATTTACCAGGAGTGGAGGCCATGGAGAGATCTTTTTCAATCGCTGGTCGGCAACCATCAAGACATTCCAGGGATCGAGAGAATGCATTACCTCCGCCTCTGTCTCTCTGGTGAACCTCTTAAGCTCATCTCCAACTTGCCAGTTTCTGAGAATTCTTTCCGTATTGCCTGGAGAACTCTAGTGGATCGCTATGAGAATAAGCGTTTACTCATTGCAGCTCATCTTGACCAGCTGTTAAATCCAGCGCAAATGAAATAGCACAGCGCCTCAGACCTAAATCTCTTGACCAGCTCGATATCCGAAGCTCTCAGCGCTCTCAAAGCTCTGGATCAGACAATTAATCATTGGGGTCCAGTAGTAGTTCACGTCCTCACTCGTCGGCTATCGAGTAAGCTCCGGGAAGCATGGGCAACCAAGATCGGCGCCTCTACTGAACACCCTTCACTTGACCATCTCCTTGATTTCCTCCAAGGTCGCTCTCGAGCTATGGAGACACTGGAGGTTGGATCATTTTCGCTGTCTTCCAGCAATGCAGCTCCCTCTCCTCAGCCCAGAGTACAAACTCGGTCCATGACTAAGAACATCGCCAAGGTCAACCAAGTCTCAGCCTCTCGTCCTTCTCAGCAGACAGCTCAGAAAGTCTCAAGGTCCAGCTCCAGGGAAGCACAGCATCCGAGTCTGCCAGACACCTCGCACATGCAGAACGTGGCAGGAGAAGCATCACACTCTTCTCCATCTTGATCGCTCTCGTCGTCCAGTTCAGACTCGACCTTCTGCTCAAGCAACTTAACGGGCGGGTGCTGCAGTTACTCAGCTCACATCTTTCGGATGGATTGCTCGGCTCAAAAGGCCCAGCGCCAGCTCCAACTCGATTTACTCATCACCTGACTGACTCAGAGGTATCCAATGATCAACTCGAAGACCTTCTCGCTAAATTTTGGATCCAGGAGGAAGTTCCTGGCCGTGTTGACTCGAATCTCTCAGCTAACGAACTTAGCTGTGAACAGCATTTCCGTCAGACTCACTCTAGAGACAGCTTGTCTTCATCCGATGATCCCTAGGATTTCCAAACATCAGCGTCTTTTTCAGCTCTACCTTGACTTTCTCAAGGAATATGTCGATCTCGATCATATGAGGTTGATAGTTCCTTCTCTTGTTAGCTCTTTGTCTTCGGTTCAGGTGGAAACCGCTTCTTGTTCTGACGGGATGACCTTGGCACACGAAGATCAGGCTTCAGGAGGGTGGAAGGTCTCTGAGGGGCTTCAAGTAGGACCGTCTGACGTTTGCAGGAGTTACTACCTTCCTCATCATAGAGTAGTCAGAGAGAGCAGCGAAACAACGAAATTGAGAGTGGTTTTCGATGGATCTGCGAAGACCTGCTCTGGCAAATTGCTTAGCGACATTCTCCATACAGGGGCCAAGTTGCAGCGCGATATATCTGATGTTCATCTCTGGACTAGACAGCACAAGGTCATCTTCATGACGAACATCACCAAGATGTTCCGTCAGATCAGAGTTCATGAAGATGACTGGCCTCTGCAGCAGATTGTAGGGACCGACTCGAATGGAGGATTCTCAACGTATCAATTGACCACCATCACGTATGGGACTAGATCCGCTCCGTTTCTTGCAAATCGTGTTCTCCTACAGCTGGCTGAGGATGAAGGACATAAATTTTCATTGGCCGTCGATCCCACCGTGAAAGGAAGATACGTCGATGATATCTGTCGAGGTGCAGATACGCATGACCAGCTCGTAAGAACAGCTCAAGAAGTTCGTAATCTCTGTGCTGCCGGAGGGATGTTTTTTGGCAAAATGGCACGGCAATAGCTCAGCTCTTCTCAGATGGCTCGACCCTGATAGCACCTCCAATGACTAGCGAGTTTGCGAGAATTCAGGGACCAGGATACTGGGATTATCTTGGCAGCCGAACTCAGATAACTTCGTCTTCTCAACCAAACCATCGCAGAACTTGACTGTCTCCAAGCGGATTATTCTCTCTGAAATTGCTCAGCTCTACGACCCTCTCGGATTTCTCTCTCCTGTAGACATCAGATGAAAGATGCTCCTACAGGAGATTTGGCTTGAGAAGCTTGGTGGGGATGATAAAGTTTCTCTTCAAATAGCTCATCGATGGGATCGTTTTCGACAGGATCTCACCTCGTTGTCCAACGTATCCATACCCAGATGGATTGGGTTGCTCCAGAACTCCGTTGATGAGATACACGGATTCTTAGACGCCTCTCAGCTTGTAATGTCAGCCATAGTCTTTCTCAAGGTTTTCAATGACAATGAAGAGCTTCGTAGCTCATTGATCTGCTCAAAAACTAGACTAGCTCCTTTCAAACGACTGACAATTCCAAGGCTTGAGCTCTCAGCTGCAGTGCTTCTTGCGAAATTAGTTGAGTACGTCAAAGATCAGCTCGACTTCTCCAATGTGCCAACATATTTATGGACCGACTCTTCAGTTTCGCTCACATGGATAAGCTCTCGCCCTTCCAGATGGAAGGAATTTGTTAGAAATCGTGTCCAGCTCCTCAGCTCCTATTCTTCAGGGTAGATGCCGTTCGACGACCACTGGAGAACCCATATGCTGGACTGGTATTATGGTATAATGACGGTACGAAGTGGTCTTTCAACCCACCAGGAGCTCCTCACTTTGGAGGAAAATGGGAAGCAGCAGTGAAGTCAGTTAAGTTTCATCTCAAACGGATCATCGGAGAAGACCTGCTCACGTTTGAGGAACTAACGACTTTGCTCGCTCAGATTGAAGCCGTGCTCAACTCTCGACCACTTGAAACGCTCTCGGAAGATCCTGAAGATATTTCAGCACTTACTCCAGGACACTTCCTAATTGGACACGCTCTGACAGCTCTACCTGAACCTTCTCTGGATCAATTGAACATCTCACGATTATCTCGTTAGCAGCTTATTCAACAACAGGTTGAGAGCTTCTGGAATCGGTGGTCCACCAGCTATCTTCAACATCTCCAGTCCATCTCCAAGTGGCACCACCCATCTCACGACATCATGATCGGCTCTATAGTCCTTCTCACCGACGAGAGATCCCCACCATCAAAGTGGCCTCTCGCTCGAGTTACCGCGCTCCATCCTGGCAGAGATGGACTCACCAGGGTGGTAACCATAAAGACGTCCAGCTCAACTCTTCAACGGCCAATCGCAAAGCTCGCTTTGCTGTCTATTTCGACCAGCGAAGATTGAAGATCACCTCAGCACTGCTCAGCTCTAGACCAGCGCATCTAGATCTTCTCCAAGTCAACAAGCTGCTCATCGTTAGTACGTCTCCACGGCGGGGTTCATCACTACTCTGTTCTTGTTCAGACCTCGATGAGGATTTACGCCCTTCATCTTGAAATCTGGGCGGGAGTGGAAGTCAGTCAGCCTACATCTGGGGAATTTACGCCTCCAACGATTCTGGCTCTGCTAGCAGTTGATGTACTCCAGTGGTGATATTGACCATCGATTAACTATTGTCCTGGATTGGTTAATCTCCTTTATGTTCTAGGTCAACTCATTAACGTCAGCAGTTGCTGAGGGCGGGGGAGAATGTTCGGTTTTCTACTGAGTTCTTTTCGCACGCACACACACATCCACACACTCATGACCCATTCAGCTGATTAACTCGCTCGCTAACCTCAGTTGACCAGTGGCCTTTTACCTCTGACACCTGAGGCGCCACATGATGGCCAGGTATAATGGACCATCGCGATGATCGACACCTCCTACCTTACGGCTTATCACTCTCTCTCATTTGCATATCGTCCGTGAGAGTCTTTATACGCTTTTCTACGGACTTCTCCTTTATTTAATTTATTGACCCGCTCATTATTAGTTCTTCTCCAAAATATCTCAATAGTTCTTTGAATTATATAGTGTTCTCATTGCTCAGCTCTTTATAGTGACATTTAATTGTGAAGCGACTCTTTAGTTGACAAGTAAATCGACTCTATTTGACCAACGCCACGCGAGTGATTATTTGATCCTCTATCGCATCATCCCGTAATCCACTTAAATCTCGTCCATCTCCTGAAAATATTCCCCGAACCAGATCCCTCTCTGAACAGCCTGAGCGAGACAAAAATTAGTTTGATGATTGAAACTTGATGTTTCCTGAACAGTTTTCAAGTTCACAGTTTGAATATTTTCTTTTTTCTTGCCGACGTCTCCCACGGCGCTGTCAAAAAGTTCTGGTTGGTTATTTTCCAACACTTCATTCCTCTCCTCCAAAATGACAGATCTTTCACCCGGCTTTTCCGGAATTCCCAATACTGTTTGTGGCCATGGCTCCATGTTTCTTCTCTTTTGATTCCCATCAAATCCCTTCTTTTCCTATAATCTTCTGTCTCTTCTCTGTGATCTGGCTTCAATAGAGTCAATAGACTTAATATCAGGTGAACACGTTTTACCTATAATGAAAATGAACGAAATTAATTAATTTTATCAATCATTAGGGATGCAATTCATTAGGGATAGAAATTTGAATAACTTTAGACAATTCTCTGGTGCACTTACCTGGAGGAATGAAATTGTCTTTTCTAAAATGTAAGGAGCAAACTTTTGTCGATTTTGTTATTGTTTTTCTGATTTTTAGAGCTTTCATCCATACATTTAAGCGATCGAGTAGTTCTTCTTCACCAAATTTATTAATTACTTTCACAAATTTTTTTTTACTGGGAATTGAAAAAATCCCACTGTCGTATAAGCTGCACTGTTGCAACCAGGCACACTACAAAATTCTTCATTTTTAGTCATTCTCGTGTCATACTCCATTGTCCAATGACTCACTTCAATTCTTCGCTATTTCAGAATCACGAAACAACTGGTTTTATTTGTATAATCACGATCAATACTGAGATATTAATATTTAAAAGGTAAAAAACAATTGAATATCCGAGCATTTGCTAAATTCATCACGAGCATACATTCGTGTTGTTCCAGTTTGAAATATGGAGGAGTGCACGTTAGAAATATTGAATGATTAAAATACTTAGCATTATTGAAAAATCATAGTGATTATGGGGCATCCATGTTATTTAAAGGGGTATCCCAATCCGATTGATGTTGATGGGAGAATTTGGCTCGTGCGAAAAACTCGACTAAATGTTGTAAACCTATCATGGAAATATTCTCCGATGTCTGTAACAGCGGTTGGGGATTCCATTGATGGAGTGAAAGCACATGGATTTTTGAAATTCGATGGAGAACGACAGAAACATATAAATGAGTTGGAATTGATTGCAACTTCAATGGGTTTAAAAACATTCGCGAACGACGCAGGAAACTGTGACATTCTCTTGAGAATCGACAATACCATAGCGACTGCCACATAAATAAGAAAGAGGGTGTTAAATTCCAGAATTTAAATAGAGTTACTAAAGCGATTTGGCAATTTTGCGAGAAACTAGATTTATGGGTATTTGCGTCATACATTGCCTTCGAAGAAAATTTAGAAATAGATTTCGAATCACGAAGAGAAGAATCGGAGATTGAATTTGGGTTATGTCACCAAGTGTTTCATAGGATTGTTAAAGTTTTTGGTCAACCAATCGATTTATTTGCATCGAGAGCTAATACGAAGTGTAGGAAATACGTAAACTGGAGGCGTGATCCAGAATCAATTGCCATTGATGCCTGCACTATTCCATGGAATAAGTATTTCTTTTACGCATTCCCACCGTTCCCAGTTATTCTCCGTGTTTTACAAAAAATCCGATCTGAAAAAACTGAAGGCATTGTTGTTGTGCCTGATTGGCCAGCTCAACCCTGGTTTCCGATATGTATGTCAATGGCAATTAGCCCCCCCATTTATTTTGAAGCTGAGGCTAACTTACTTGTATCTTCTCACAGGAAGCCGCTTTGTTTATAGCAAAAACTTACCTTGCTGGCTACGCTCGTATCAGGGAGGCCTACGAAAGACAAAATATTCCAAAAAATACCGCCGAGATAATGCTATTGTCACTCTGCGAGTCATCATGAAAACAATACGAATGTGGTTTTAAAAAATGGTGGTTTTTTTGCGAGAAAAATACAGAAGACGTGTTTGAGAGCTGTCCCCAGGTAGTATCGAGTTTCTAACTGAAGAATTCGAAAGAGGATACAAATATGGCACACTGAACTCTTATCGTTTTGCTTTAGGGCTTCTATATGGGTCAAGTTTAGGAAAAAATTTTTTAATAAAACGTTTTTTGAAAGGTGTATCAAAAAACGGCTATCATTATCGAAACATGACTGTACTTGGGATTCTCAGGTTGTCTTAAATTAGTTATGTGAGTGGGGAAAAACGCATCACTTTCTTTGGAAAAATTGACTCATAAACTAACAGTACTGTTGATGTTGGTTACTGTACACCCTATGCAAATTTCATCACTTATTAATATAGATAATATTACAAAAGTAAGCTCTGGGTTTGAGATAAAAATTCCTGATAGCATTAAAACCTCAGATATAAGTAAACTCCACCCTCTCTTGAGATTACCTAATTATAAACAAAATGAGTTAATTTGTCCAGCATCAGCTCTCTCATAATATTTAGAAGAGAGCGTCCGCGCGTGCTATGCATGCGCTTTCTCATCTCACCACTTAGTGGTGCTGTGGTTTCATTCTTACGCCCTATGTTCGAGATACGCTGCATTTTTCTTACGTCTTATTCATTGAAATTCTACCTCTTCTTCATCTGTGCGTTGAATTTTCTTTCTAGGTATTTTCTAATTGGGAACGATCAAATTATTAATAGAATAACTTTGCTCTCCCGGGAAGTTGAAAAATGAATATGAAAAGGAAAGCACTATTTCTGTCAGTGAAAGAAATTTATTACAATGTTTCGAATGATTTTTATTGTACCATAAATTATAATGTATTAATGACTATTCACATTAATGAAGGTAGTAAATGTGGTCCACCGTTTGACTTGTTTTTTGCTCAATTTCACTGTATTTGGAGAATAATAATAAAATCACTGAATGTTTCAAAAAATTAAATCGTTGATTTACGAAAAATATATTCTTTTGAAAAATCAATTTGACGATGAATTAATTATGGTTAATTTGTCATGTATTTTTCATACAATATTCTGGATCTTGATCTTGGTCTTAATTTATTTTATAAATTTCGTCTATAGGTATATAGGTTCTTGGTATTGGTATTATCAGTGGTATCGGTAAAATTATGATTACTGGTATTATTGGTATCGGTAAAATTTTTGTCGGTGCTTTTAATGATTTACTCTTATGTCCCCACTGCAATTTTGTGCACTATAACGAACACCGGGGGTGCCCGTTAGTATCCCCAACAACATTAATAAAAAAGGGAGAGAGTGAGAGAGTTCGGATACAGGTTAGGTTTAGGGAAAACTAGGATTTCCCCCCCCCCCCCGGGATGGTTTAGATGTAGGTTAAGGGTTAGACGGATTTTAGAAGAAAAATAGGGTGAGCCCTCCGGATCGGGTAGGTCTGGCTAAAAAGCCGGCGCTTCAAGAGAAGGGGTTCTGGGAATCAATTGGTACGGGTGGAAGGCCATACGGGACAAAATTATTAATTACCCCGGCGGATTGCCAAGACTGATTATGGGTGGCAGGTCGCTCGGGATAAAATCAGTCGTTATCCCGACGGATTACCAAATAAATTACGGGTTAGTATAATAAAATTAAGTTTAAGAATTACGAATAAGGGTCTTTTGATCCCGAGATCCCAGGAGAACCGATCCTGAAAAAGAAAAGAGGGTGATAGGTAAATTTTAGGAATGGGGAATTAATTCAAATTTCAATTAATTCCCCCGCGAAGGGCTTGGCCCATAATAGGGTAGAGCAGGGCCCGGCAACCTTCAGGTAGTCGGGAGCCAGCCTATTACTAGGGTCGGGATAATCCTCTGATCCTAATGGGTACCCAATTAGCCAACCATTGTGAGCGAATAAGTCCCAGCAGTGACGATATTGCAACCAGCCACGTAGAGTGGCGTGCCAGTCGCATAAAAATGGCTCACCCGCCAGAATTGGCGCAAATTTTCAGTTTCAAATTTTGAATAGAAAATAGAAAAATTAACATTTACAATGAAAAACCCTCAAGAATATATTTAGGAATTGGTCTTCGGTAATTATTATTTTCCTACCAAATAGTGCCACTCTAAATGTGAAAAATAAAAATTTGCCACGGTTATTTTTGTAAGATTCTATTATATATTATATTATATTCCTGATGGTTTTTTTCATCCCAATTTCAACCAATCAAATGCTGGCATTTTCCGTCACGTGGTACAAGTAAAATGGTTTTACTTGGGATATTTTTCGAATATTTCCGCGTTTGTTGTTAAGCAATGACAATATCCAATAAACAATTGGTACGCGTTTCAAACCCTAAAACTTTCATTAGAAAAAATCAAGTTGAAAGACTTTACCTCGACATGAGCAGATTTGGAATAGAATCCTTGGACATTATTGATCAACAAATTGAAAAAAAATTGAAAATTGAGATTACCTAATAAAACCGTTTTACTGTTACCATATGAAATGCCATACATTTAATTGCTTGAAATTGGAATGAAAAAAAAATCCAGCCACGTCCCCCTCGATCTTGAAAATTAATCGGATATCTCCCGAGAAGGATAAGTTTCGCTTTTTCCATTGAGCATTACCATTCATCGAAAATCTCGGGCATATTTGTCATTTATTATGGGCTATCTCAGTTCTGTGCATTGCTAGTTTCTTCTCGGAATTCTTATTTTTATATCTCTTTATTCTTATTCATTTCCTCAGCAAGGACTATCACAACCATTGCTCATAATATAATAATTAAATCGTAAAATAATTCGTGGACAAATAGTGGTATAAGACTTACACCACTATTCATCCACGAATTGTTTGCTTCATATTATTGGGTACAGTTACCGCTCCAGCTCAGGAATGGACTCATATTGCTACCTATTTCGAATAAAAAAAATTATATTTATAATTAAAATTGCTGGAAAATCAAAATTCCCGCTCGATCGCACGGTGGCCCTCTGCCGGTATCGGTCGAACCAGAGCTGAAGCAGAGAGAGATATCGAATTAGAGCAGGTAGTTTTCTTAAGTGGATGAGGCCCCTCTCCCAGCTCTGACTAACGAAGCTCGGGAGCCGCGTGAGCCTAATGAGCCCAGGTTGCCGGGCCCTGGGGTAGAGGGATCCACCAATCGACACCCGATCGATTGGTAGGCGTGATTAGGGGGATCAGCGTCACGCGACACTGACCTCCGAAAATTAGTTACGCCTCGACCGTGAAAGAGGAGACACAGGAAAAATAGAATGGACACATCGAGGACATCCCAGGACATCCGAAGACACCAGATCACACTCAGGATGGTCCAAAAGAGAAAGAGGAAGGCAGCCAGGGGATCAACCGCGAGTTTTTACGGTCTTATCTTGGTTATTTTCCCCTTTTTGGCGGCTCCCCAATAATTATTGGCGGTTATGAGATTTTTCCGAGCAATGGAAATGGCATCGGTTGTGTCCCCCAAATTTTCGGTGGCTTTTAGAGGTTTATGGAGGGATTTTTCCGAACGACTTCGGCCTGTGTTATCCCCCAGTGCGGTTGGGAGGTTATTGATGCAATTTTGGGGGGATCCGAACGTATTTTTACGGCGGTTTTTGGTGAAATTGTCCACGGCCAACAAAAAGGCCAGGGGTTCTCCCTCGTAGTGCCATCGAGGCTGCCATCGAGTGGCTACGTGCAACAGGTGGGGAATCGTGCATTAAATTTCCTCGTGGTTATTAATTGGCCCAATAGGGTTAATTATGTACCCTTATGCCTAACATTTTGTGGGATTGTGGGGAATAGTGTCCCGAACAATATTGTTCAGGGTTTTCCGAAATCCGCTCAGCGGATTCCGAGTTATGGAATTTTTAAGAAAAGTTGAATTTATTGTGGTGGATTTCTCCTCGCTGCTAACCGAGCAGTGAGGCATAGTGCCGTCTCTCTCTCTCTCGCGCTCTCACCCGTAGAGGGTCCGATTCCGGGAAATTATCGATTTCCCGGGCGAAAATAATATTTCGGTTATTCCTCGGATTATCGCCGATCGATAATCCTTGAGGCCATATTCCGATGGGATTATTCTATGTGAATATGGAATAATCAACAACATGTTTCGGGTTTTGCGGGAGAATTCATTTTTCGCTGCGATTTAATGAGACAATTGAAATTGTATTTAGGATTTTGTGAGAAAACTCATATTTCGCGATAATTGAAGAGGAGAACTAAATTTGTAATTGGGAATTTTGCTGGAACGCTGATATTTAGAGAAAGATAAAATTGGAAGCAGAATAGAATAGTAAGTATGTTTATCATTAATTGTTATTCTTGTACTGAATTTTGACCCGCAATAGCGGAACACGTAAGGGCAATTTTTGCGTTCATTTATTTCTTGCCTTCTTTTCCCGTATTTAACCCGATTTTTTCAATAACCTTGTCCCCATCTACGATCCATCCCTCTCTCCACAACTGACACACTGAGTGACTCTCACCTTTCCCCAAGAGCCTAATTATCTTTTCCGTTCCTTTCAGGTTTCCCTTTTTGATTTTAGTGTATATTTTTGAGTTAGTGTTTTAGGAGTTTGAGGTACGATTTTCGATGCAACGAATATCGAGGTTAGTTAAGTTTAGCATTAAGGATTTTTCCGGTTCGGTAATTCCGGTCAAAAATTACCTGGCGCCCATTGATTTAAATTTTAGCAGGTTTTATTAGGTTCGGGGGAAGTAGGGCGAAGGGGCATTTTCCATTCCTCCCGAAAATGTTACGTTACAGCACTTTGCCAGCTTCTCGATTATCAGAGAGGAGAAAAGAACGATTTTATTTTCATTTAATTAACAGTCGCTTTGTTGTGGAAAGTGAAGTGATATACTTACAATTCTGATTTGATATTGTGTATTGTTGAGTTCAATCGTTTACTGCAATTGTTGAGTGATTTTTTGTTTGGTTAACAACAAACCGCCAACAAACAGATAGCTGACAACTGTTTAAGGGGACAATTCTGAAAATTCCAGTAAATTGTGGTAAACATTACAATATACCCAAGTGGAAAATTTCGATCAGGTTCGGATCAGGATTTGATGATTTTAGCCTTGATAATAGATCAGGATGTCATCTGGTAGCTGGATCGAATCCTGGTCAGTCATGTAACGGCGTTTTGAATCAAGACTTGATCAGACCAAACAGCTGGGGATTTTATCAAGTCAACATTACTTGAACCGGATGTATATTATATTCAGGCGTCGATCTACACCGTTGTATATTATATTCAGGTGCCGATATAAACCAGTGTATATTATCGATAAATCGGTGAAGCCCTGAGCGTAATCCACTTTCTGTAATTCAGATCCGAGTAATTTCATCAAAACTTCTGTTCTTCATGAGGTATCACCTGATCAGACTAAGGTCAAAGTGATCAGATAAAAACTTCAATTCACCTTAAATAATTCGGATCCGAGTACCTCCATCAAAACTTGATCAGTTCACCTGTTCAGTTCACCAGTTGATCAGCTATCACCTGATCAGGTAAACCTGACGAATACCGGATCAAATACTGATCCAACTTCAGGCCGACCTGAGGCAATTTCCACTCGGGTACAATTTTTTTCGTAAACACGCTATTGACAGCTAATCGATACTTCGATATGCCTCTTCTTTGCGGCTCTAGCTGCTCAGGCTATTCGACCGTTAGCACTATATGGGACATAACTGGTATTAGTAGATTGAGAGAAAAGATCGATCTGAGAGCAGTTGGGAAAATATTATAGGTAAGGCGCGGCGATTTGAAAGTTAAGTTAAAACAGGTGGATAGGATTAGTTCCGTATTAGATCTGTCGAGCCGCGAAATGCGCTCTCATGATGCATTTTTGTCCTTCTCTACCGTATATACATGAATTTCCGGAGAATGCGTGAATTTTGAAATTACTAATCAATTTCGCCACCCTTAAATTCCTCGCAGAAAAAATAGATTTTTATTCAAGATAGAAAATTCTTTGGTTTTTGCATGAAAATTACAACAATGAATCAAGTGTGCCATCATGAAATGGACCATTTGTTTATGGTTTTCACGATAAAATTGGTCCATTGTTATCATTCATTACTGAAAAATAAGATGAACTGAAATTCAAGATAAACTACCCTCAATCATACCACTGTCTTCGGTCTAAGGGGCTTAGGGTTTCTCGTTAGGTTGACGAAGAAATTCAGCAATATATTAGACACAGCAATTTCAATCAAGTCTTCTTTATTTTAAAAATCTGAACTTTTGTAAGAGTATTTTCCCCAGGTTAATCCTCAAACTATTCTGGTTGTCATCTCTATCGTTTCACGATCGGGCCCCAGCCAGGTTTTTCTGGAAAACCTGACGAAAACCAGCCGCGAAGGAAGTGGTCGACTCCGCAGACGTCGACTCCAGTAGAGTGGGCGAGGTTCACCAACGTCCGAGTAACTATGGTTACCGACGTCAGCCGCAGTTGCGCCGTCGTAACGCGAGACTATTGGGGGAACGTATTCCGCAGGTCCTTCGCAGAGGGATGTGGTCACCCCTCACACGTTTTCCATTCTCCTTCAGGGTGGTTCGACCCCGAACGAGACACAGATTACCTGTGAATCCTTCTCACCCCGCAGGGCGCTAAACATCTGAAGTCACATGCGACGTTGGCATCTGGAGGCCTTTCTCACCCATCTAATGTCTACCCCAACTCGAGAATGCTTAGTAACAGCAATCTCATCGCGAGCCAAAACCAGAGCTATTTCTTCTGGAGGCACGTGCAATTGGGCCTACGGGAATCGACTCGATTCCCAACCTTTGATCCACCCCAACACCATGAGTTTTACTCTGGAGATGGCTCATTGTGGCTGAAAACGTTCGTTCCGCAATCCCAAAGCAATCTATTTCACTCGTCAGATACATGTAAACGTCATCATCTCTCGCTATCCCAATCTAAGGTTGGAAACACGTACCCATCAGAACCCCCATGGTAATTATTGCCACCAACCAGTGCCGAGCTCCTAAAACATCCACTGGACACCAGCACTCAACTCCGACTACCTTGAAGTCTCCCGGGGTATTCTCCCCCTAGTGTAGCCTCTCAGTGACTGTGGGTCATCCGTTACCCCACAGCCACCAATCAACTCGACGGGATTCCGGGGACGCTAGTCCTTTCGCCAAGCCGTTGGTACCTGCTCTAAGTCGACGGCGCCCTTCAGAACAACCCAGTTGGAACGCCTGTAGGTCGGCCTTGCACTCTCTAACATAGCTGGCTGGATTTCCGGAATAGGTGACAATCATCGTCAGCGTCATCATAGTGTTCATCATGTTCATGGTCTCACCTTACCGCGTTTCTTTCCACTGGATCATTGGTCTCACTCACCTTCAGAGCGGCCTAATTGGCCGTCGTCCGATGTCTTTTTCATCTTTCGCTCGACTCTTTCAGCCAGCGTCAGATGTCGCTTCCTAGTACTAGTGAATTTCTCTAGTAATATTCACTAGTAACGAGAAAATCTCGTCACACTTGTTATGTCCGGAGAATTTTCGCGTCGAAGGACATTGAAATTGGTTCATAAGCTGGAATTTGTTAATTAGAAATTTTTTGGACGACGCTGGATTTTCTTTTTGTTCTTACCTGCGGA
>NW_011888142.1:33917-35336 GCF_000806365.1 Fopius arisanus | reverse complement strand
AATAAATTGGAAAATTTATTCGAGATAAAAAATAATTACTTTGGGACAAAGAAACTATCGTTGAATCCATCAATTCTTTGTTTGATAACAGACTAAGAAACTAAATTCTAGATGTGACTCTGCTTCTTTTCATCATAACTGTCACATCATTTCACGCAAGAACGATCCAACTCTGTACGGAGTTAATGTGTTATTTGCTGGAATGTAATAATTGAATCATGATGTAAAAATATTCTTGGTTTTTGAGAATTAAGGGTTTTTTTGAAGCACGAGTTTTGTGAATATCCATTTTTACACACAGAACATGTTCGTCTTAGCTTCGGTCAATTTTAATTAAAATAATCATCAACTGATCGGAAAGTGTGCCTTCGTTGAATTTTACTGAGTATCGATGTTCTGATGACTACACATTTCATACTCAATCCGAAGGAACCCTCTTTTATTGAAAATTGATTTTTTACTAAAACAATAATCAAAATCATATGACCCGTTCATTTCATTATTGCTAAAGATGGGATTGTGATTGTCCATGAAGGACATTTCTTGATCAGTTCCATGAGAAATAGTTTTTATATACTAAACCGATAAGGGACTAGGACCGCGAGCAAGGCTCCTATTGAATTGACTATAAATTTAGTGAGCTCAACTAATTTCAATGTTGCTGAAAAAATCACTTCAATTTTTCCCAATTTGTCCGTTCCTCATGTAAGTATTATGTTTTTCGAATTACCGAACAGTTATCCATTGCAAATGAGAATTTCGAGAATAAGCTAGATAACAATAGTTCTTCGGAATACGATGAAAAAACCTTAAGAATCTAGAATTTGCATACATTTATTCAAATAAATAGTTCTTGAAAGGAAATATTTCCAATTTGAAACTGATTGAATTTTCATGATGCTCGTGTTGGGAGCAAATAAAAATAAGGCAATTTTTTATAGCAACGGATTGGTTGTCTTGACATCGCCTGATGTTGTGGCGAAAGTTTACAAAGTCAGAATAAGGTTCTAATTATTCAAACGAAATCATTGAATTTTGTGATACAATAGAAAAAATCGATTTGTTACTATTTTAAATTTAATTAACATTATACTAAATTGAAGATTTAGAAATCTGTCATCATTAGTTCCGGTGGCTGGAATGAGTGATTATTCACTTAAATTGGTATGTATCACTCATTTCTTCGTGAGATACATTTACTTGGAGCACATCAAACAGTCCGTGCAGTCAAGTAATTTCTTACGTTCATGAATTGATAATAAATCCGTGCCTAGGAAATGATGACATTGATAGGTGAGTTTTGTGTTGTTTCTTCGAATGAAGCCGATCTTCGTGCTGAACTTCCCGTACATCATATTAAACGAAATTTGTGCTATCAAAATTTGTGTAAAATTGCCGTAATATGAGTTTCAGTTATTG
>NW_011888142.1:22780-25377 GCF_000806365.1 Fopius arisanus | reverse complement strand
CCCCGTACGGCCTTCCACCCGTACCAATTAATCCCTTAAACCCTTTTCCTGGAGCGCCGGCTTTTTAGCCGGACCTACCCGATCCGGAGGGCTGACCCTATCCTCTAAAACTCTCCCTAACCCTTAATTCCCTGAACCACCCCGAAGGGGGAAAATCCTAATTTCCCTAAACCTAACCTACGTCCCACTGCCTCTCTCTCTCTCCATTTTTGGATTTTTATTGGGGATCCTAACGGGCATCCCCGATGCTCGTTACACATTATTCAAATAAGATGAAAAATGTTCGCTCCTCAATTACACGGAGAGAAATATTTCATAAAAATTACATGCCTGTTCCGTAGTTCGCCAGTCAAAACAGTATTCAGTAAAAATTACGGAACAGTTACGCACTTTTTTACTGAACGCTCCGTATTTTTTCCTGAATGTTCCGTACTATTTCTTGAACGTTCAGTGAAAAATTACGTAACTGTTCCGTAATTTTTACTGAATACTGTTTTGACTGGCGAACTACGGAACAGGCACGTAATTTTTATGAAATATTTCTCTCCGTGTATGAAATATGCGAGACGATTAATGAAATATACGGGAGAAGATACTTTTGGAAGTTAAATGGGCAACGAAAAAACAATATTCCCAATGGTTTAATTATAAATGGTCCAAAATGTTTATTATGATTAATTAGAATGATTGAATTTTCCAACAAGGAATGACAACAATGCAGAGTTTAATCAGGAAGTTATTCAATTTCAAATTTTGGAGCACTCAAACACGTTTTTGCGTATGTGATGATGTGATTCAAAACTTCTCGTTTGTTGGGAGATCATTAAAATCGTCCATCTTCTCCTCAAAGCTACTCAATTTTTCTTCATATTTCTATACGTTGGATGCTAATCGAGGAAAATGTTGACCAATTGAACATTTATGCATTTTGGAGAACCGAATGTTTACCTGAGAAGTTATTGAATGCATAATAACCTAATTAATTCAGGAAAGAACAAAAAATAAAAATCCTGTTAGACAATTTTTTAAAGAGAAAAAATGATGAGTTGTTCGGAATTTTTATAATTGATTTGCAGAATCCAACAATTTCCTGAGTTTTTTTTTAAAGAACATATCTTTCTAATAAACTTACTTTTGAAAGATCTTCTTTTACGGTTTCTTCATTCCTCACAATATCTATTCATCTCGTGCGTATAAATTTGAGGGGAAAGCATTATCATCCAGAAAAAGCTTAATAATTTGTTGAAATTTCGTCCGTTCCTTTGTAACGGAATTAAGGCCCGGCCTTCTCGAAATCTAGTGGATTTTTTCCCCCAGAATTCTCTAGATTTTGATGAAATTGATGCGTTTTACGGGTATACTAATTACGGGCGAATAAAGTTATTATCAAAAATTATAATTTTGGGATGATAAAATAGGTCATGATACGCGATATGTCGGCAATTAGGTCTGAGAGGGGAATAACCGTCGGGGGAGTTCAATTACGCGAAAATAAAACACCCTTTTTTCCACTGCACATTACAATATATATAGCACATCACGTGCCATGATGGCGGCCACATTACACTCACGGAATAAACACGATTTATCAATTTCATGTACACAACATCCACTCTCGACATAATTGCCGACATATAAAACACTCTGACCTTTCGTTTGGGTCAAATACCGGAATTTTTAATCACTTTGATCACGCGTAATTAGTATTCCCGTAAATGAGGTGATGACCTGTCAATTTCAGGGAATTCTAACTACCCTGAAATCTGGCAGATGGCGCCACCATCAACTCGCGAACACGCCGGAATGAGCTTCAGAGACGGACGTTGAGAAATGGGATCCCGGATGCTTCCAATAGGGTATTGCGCATGAGTGGGAGTGAGATAGCAATTTCTCTAACTGTCTCACTCCCTCCCGTTCTGAAACGGCCATCTCTGATGTCTTATGTGTGCATTTATTTAAGAGCAATAGAACTCCCCCGACAATTATTACCCTCTGAAACCTAATTGCCGACATGTCGCAGGTTATGACCTTTTTTTCGAGACGAAAAGCATAATTTTTCATGCTGGTTTTTGACCGCAATTCGTAATTCCGTGAAGCCGAATTGCTTTATTAAAATCTAGGGAATTCTGGGGATTCCGGCCTAAAAAATCGCCATACTTCATAGATAAGTGGGAGTGAGATAGTCACTACCTTAGCTATCTCACTCCCATTTATGTACAATTCACGGCAATTGTTCCCCCACAAACCCCAGAATTTCCTAGATTTTTACGAAGTAATTAGGTTTCACCGAAATACTACTTACAGCGAAAAAACTACATGAAAAGGTCCGATTTTTGAATGAAATGAAAGGTTATAACTTGCGCCATTTCGGTAATTAGGTCTCATTACTATTACAGTTACTGAGGAATTATTATTATTATTTTTCTTATTATTATTATTAATATTATCCTAATCATTACACATTTTCGGCTAAATACGTAGAGGTAATTGTTGAGTCAACTAACGGGCAGGCACGTGTGGCGCCCTCTCTCTCTTCGGGTGAGGTACTATGATGCCGGTGGGGTCACTCCAACCCTCAGAACTGTGCCTCTCAGTAA
>NW_011888142.1:20245-21825 GCF_000806365.1 Fopius arisanus | reverse complement strand
GGTCTCGGCTTATTTATTAAGGCTAGTCGCCAATGAATAGGTCGAGATAAAATAAAACAAAAATATTCACACTCAATAGAATGCCTCCACTTTCATTCGTTTTTCCCCCTTTCCCCTTAATGTAGAATTAAACAATAATATAATTGATACGTTAGGAGATAATTCACTGTGGTCGACATTATTATTTCATAATGAATATGATTGATGCATTGGGACACAATAATGTAGACGATAGTTTCACTAATGCCTGCATTATTGTCTTTCAATGCATCTGTTGTCGAGACCCAGTAGCACGCAACTGAAAACCAAATTCAAACGAAGTCAGTCCACCTTTTTTTTCTCATTTAATTATTGCTACACGATATAAATGATGCATTATGAGACAATAATGCATGCATTCATGAAACTATCGTCTCCATTATTGTCTCATAATGTATCAATTACATTCATTAAGTTGAAAAATGAAATAGAGATTAATGATGACAAAAATGTAGACTGACTTCGTTTGAATTTGGCGCGGTTTTCGGTTGCGCGCTACTGCCTATCGATAGCAGATGCGTGTGCCTTCTCAGCTCAACGGGAACCCCCAAGTTGGGTGATCGGATGGTTCCCTACTCCAGAAAACGTATGTTTCAAATAGAAAATATCAGGTGAGTATGTTCACCAACATTTTTCCGTGGAGAAAAGCGATTATTGATGAATCGTTTTCGTTTTCAAATAGAAGTCCTTCGCGCCTTTTCATTTACGGGAAAGATGGCCGATTTTTTTCCAGTTTCTTATCACGTGATTCAATCAGTTTGTGATTAGATTCACACGATAAGATTGTTATCTGTGTAGTGACAGTTTGTGTATTTTCGGAAATTTTGTGAGAATTCTGGTTTTGGTGTGGGTGAAATTATGGAAAAGACGGGTTCATGTGGAGACGGTCGGGCAGACAAATCTCGTCGATGGCTTTCTCAGAAGAGACGAAAACCTGGACCAAAAAGGTAAGAAATCTATTTTAACCTAGTTGTGGGAGATTTCATCAGGAGTTATTACACATCAAATCACTGCCCCTTGCTGTCATTTGGCTTGGTACTTCTGGCAAATACTCCAAGTACTTTATAATTACTTGTTTTCGAGGGATTTATAATTCTCAACTATAATTAATCATCACAAATCTCCAGTTAGTAGATCAGGAAGTAAATAGTTTCCCTCAAAAAGCACAACTCAGCCACTCGACAAATTTTCCCATAATTTCCAGTGCGTTTCTTGGTCTTTTCTATCATTTTTCGTATACAGGGTGTCCCAGAAGTACATGCCGATACTGAACCGGCATGTACAGGGGGCGAGTCTGAACCAAAAAGTCCTTTACCACTTTTGGAGCCGAATCACCCCTCTGGAGATACTGCGGTCAACAGGACAGCCAATGACGCTGTCGCGTTAAGCGGCAATACGTCGGTGTGGCTGTCGCGCTCGAGTGTGAGTGATTCCCCTTCGAGCCAGAAGGAGGCGGGATCAAGTTCCACGATCACCCGTGAGTGTGAGAGAGAAGACATGGTATTCTCTCTCACTCCCTCGCATCACTCCGCAGCAATGTT
>NW_011888142.1:11970-18348 GCF_000806365.1 Fopius arisanus | reverse complement strand
CAACGTCCTCAACTAAACATTGGTCCTTCGAGCCGGATCGGTGCGGAAAAAATAGTGAAAATTGTGAAAGTGTCGCGAATTTTCAACGGCGTCAGCAAAGGGACGCCAAGCCATTTTCCGAAAATCAACGACCTTCTCGAAAAATCGATAATCCCAACGGACACCCAACGCGAGAACAATAGACATTTATTGACCTCGCGCCTTTGTATTCGGTTGTTTACATTTTCGAGTGCCTAAAATTCCTTGACCGCGCGTGCGAAAGTTCGGGAGTGCTCGACTATCTTCGCAACGACGTCACAGCAGTCCCCCACTCTTCGGGACTGAGCTCAACAAGTGGGGCAGCAGCTCACTCAACGCCAACTCAACGGTCGGTAATCCAACGGTCGGTAACACACCGAAACTCCGTTTACCATCATGGCAGAACATGGAGATGAGATAGAAGCGCAGATCAACGAGCCCAACGTCGAGGTCAATGATTTACCTCCCATCATCGTGCACTCTCCAGATAATCAACCAGCCCCAATTGAAAGGGAAGATTGGGCAAATGCCGTGGAGGATCCGCCACGTCCAAACCTGGACGAGATAAAGAGGAGAGAGTCTGAGATGCCAGACCCTCAACCCACAACGAGCAAATCAACAGCCTTATCACCAGGAATTCTCAACCAGCTGGAATTCTTGGAAGACAAGGTCATGGAATTCCACTGCATTTATGACGAAATGAGGCATATGCAGGCCATCAACACCAGCATGGAGGAGCTCAACGGTCAGGAGACCTACCTGAAAGAGGCATGGGTCGATTTTGCCGATCGATCCCAGGCAATCATCGGCAACCTGCCCTCAGAACACATCTATATGAAGGGCAAGGTATTCCTCAAGACTGGGGAAATTAAACGCGAGACCTTGAAGCTAATTTGGAAGCTCAAGGGGCAACTCGCAACCCACGAGAGGAAATCAACGGACCGCCCAACGACAACTCAACTGAAACGTATCGACTTGCCAACGTTTCGAGGAAAATTCTCACAGTGGAAGGAATTTTCCGACCTCTTCCAGAACCTGGTGGGGAGGCGACTGGACATGTCGCCAGCTGAGAAACTGGTGAGGCTGAAGGAAGCCCTCCAGGGACCACCAGCGGAACACATCTCGTCTTTCACAGCTACCGACGCCAATTATGAGAAGGCGTGGGAGAAGCTGCAAAGACACTATGAAAATCCACGACTGATTGCAGGGCATCTCTTTAACAGGGTGCTCAACCTGCCAACGATGGCCAAGGGAGATGCCAAGGCCATGATCAACAACGCGCACATCGCCAGAGAGACGGTAGATCAGCTGATCAGCACAGCTGGGATACCAAAGGAAGATTTGGGAGAGCAGTTTGTCTTCCACCTGCTCAAACGCTCCATGGAGGCGGATACACGCACCACATGGGAGCAGAAATTGGGTGCTTCAACGAACTTCGTGCCCTTACAGGAGCTAGTCAACTTCCTGGAGTCAACGGCCAGAGGCATGACTCCAGACGATCACCAGGAGTCACCCAAAAGAAAAGCGAAGCCAACGCCACAAGGGAAATCAACGCCACGGGCACGTGTGTATCATGTGGCTGAGTCACCAGCACCTCAACGCACAGAAAGTCAACAATCCAGACCTGCTGATTGCTGTGCCTATTGCAGGGAGAGACACTTCATAGGGAAGTGCCCAGGATTCCAAAACCTGCCTGCATGGAAAAGGCTGGACTACATCACAGGCATGCGCTTGTGTTTCAACTGCTTCGGCACTCACACGGTGGCAAAATGCAAGTGCAGCAAGGCTTGCCTTAAATGCCACCAACGCCATCACACGATGCTGCATCTGGACCAGGAGAGGAGTGAAGCCAGCACCTCGTCCAACAACGCTCCAGAGGCACCAACAACAAGGGAGGAATCAGGTCTGAGTGTTTGATTTATTATATTCTCATACATCGCTCAGAACATTGATTCCCCTTGTACATTCAACAGGCACACCCAACAGTACATCAACACTCAACGCCAACGAAAACTCAACGGTTAAAGAAGCATCAACGACAATCAACTCAGAGGACACCAAGCTGTCCCACAAGTCAACGAATAAAGAATCGTCAACGCCAATCAACGTCAGGGACAATGATCAGTCCCACCAATCAACGGATCATCGACTAGTGCTCTTGGCTACTGCAAAAGCCAGGGCATACTCCAACGGCGGATTCTACACCATCGCAAGAATCCTCATCGATCAAGGCTCAGAGCTTTCATTCATTTCGGAAAGCCTGGTCCGTCAACTACATGTTCAACGACGACACTCAACGATTGAACTCATCGGTATTGGTGGACAGCACGCATGCAAAACGAGAGGGATTGTAACCATCACTCTCCAATCAACGAAATCGCCATATCAACATGTTGAGATCAACGCCCACGTGCTGCAAAAATTAACAACACGATTGCCAACGTTTTCATGCTCATCTGCATCCATCGGATCACTGCAGCAGCTTCAACTCGCAGATGAGAGTTATTCAACACCTGGACCAATCAACATCATCATCGGAGCTGACAACTATGCGAAAATCATCGGTTATGAAGTCAAGAAATCCAACGACGAACAATTAGTTGGCCAACTAACAACATTCGGATGGATCATATCCGGTCCATTATGCAACAACGAGTGTTCAAGGAAGGTTTCCTTATCCGCGGCAAGGGGATCATCCAACGAACAATTAACGGAGCTTCTACAAAAATTCTGGGTCCAGGAGGAACCACCAACACCAACAAATGCAATCAACGAGCTCACACCAGAGGAACGAGAGTGTGAAGAACACTTTCAACGAACACATCAACGAGACTCAACTGGGCGCTATATTGTGCGTTTACCACTTCGCACATCAACAGCAGCGCTCGGAGAATCAAGGAGCACGGCGCTTCGTCAACTCCATTCAATAAGACGAAGATTGAATGCCAATCCTGAATACAGCAAGCTGTACAACGATTTCATCAACGAGTACGAAGCACTTGATCACATGCGACGTACAGACAACACTTCAGAACCATCAACGACATATTACCTGCCACATCACGGGGTTCTGAGAGAAGATGCAATAACCACGAAACTTCGAGTGGTTTTCAACGGCTCCAACAAGACAACTTCAGGTATCTCACTCAACGACATCCTCCACGCGGGCGGCAAGCTCCAGGTGGATGCAATGGATGTTCTCACCTGGTTGAGAAGACATCGAATCGTATTTGGCACTGACATCGTGAAGATGTTTAGGCAAATCAACGTACACAAAAATGACTGGGATCTGCAACGTATTCTGTGGATGGATGACAATCAACAATTGCTGACCTTTCAACTCACCACAGTAACATACGGGCAGACATGTTCCCCATGGCTCTCTCTGAGAGTCCTTCAACAATTAGTCAACGATGAAGGTCAACGATTCCCAGCAGCAGTTTCACCACTAACTAAAGGGCGCTACGTCGACGACATTTATGGTGGAGCTGACTCAGAGGAAGAAGTCAAAGAGATCATCAACCAACTTCAACGAATCTGCCATGCGGGCGGATTTCCACTTCAGAAGTGGACCAGCAACCAACCAGAGATACTTGAGCAACTCAACTTATCAACGGAACAGGCAGGGTCAGTGCAATTCGAAGAAGCAATAGTAAAAACGCTTGGATTGTGCTGGCATCCATCAACAGACTCGTTCAACTACAAGTCAAAGGTCTTCAACTCAACGACATTCACCAAGAGGATACTGCTGTCGGAAATAGCTCAGATTTTCGACCCTCTTGGATTCATCGCACCAGTCACCATTCGAGGAAAAATCTTAATCCAAGAACTCTGGTTGCTTAAATTGAATTGGGACGACCAACTGCCATCTGACTACGTACGACGGTGGAAAGAGTTCAGGGAAGAACTCACGCAACTCAACAAACTCACCATACCTAGATGGCTGAGTCTAACAACAACGAACACCAACGTACAAATCCATGGATTTGCAGACGCATCAACAGCTGCCATGGGGGCAGTAGTTTATCTACGAGTTCAACAAGAAAATGAAAAACCAACAATCAACCTGGTGTGTGCAAAGACACGAGTTGCACCACTGAAAAGAATGACTATTCCACGCCTAGAGCTCACCGCAGCCCTCCTGCTGACAAGAATTGTCAGCTGGGCTCAACAAACATTGGAACTCAACGTAGACACATACCTGTGGTCTGATTCATCGGTCGCCTTGGCATGGATCAACAGCCATCCATCAAGATGGAAGGAGTTCGTTCACAACAGAGTGACGAAAATCCAGGAAGAATTACCAACGGCAACTTGGAGACATGTGAGTGGGATTTACAACCCCGCGGACTGTGCTTCACGAGGCATATCAACGAACGAACTCAACGAACATCACCTCTGGTGGAACGGGCCTGAATGGCTGGCAAGACCGCCATCAGCCTGGCCACAAACATCAACTAGCATACCAACGGAGGTGTCACTGGAAGAGAGACCAGCGTCAGCCCATCCAGTCATGGTGAACGGCAGACAACACCCGCTCAACGAGTTTCTCAACAGATACTCAACACTATCCAAGGTCCTACAAGTGACAGCAACGATTAACAGAGCAATACAACGACTTCGACGACAACCAACGCCAGAAACGCCAGTGCTAACAACGAGAGAACTCAACGAAGCGAGGATTTTCTGGGTAAAGGTAACCCAAAAACAATATTTTGAATCTGTGTTTCAGAACCTCAACGAGAACACTCAACTTCCTCGCCAACATCCACTGGCCAAGCTGACGCCGAGAATAGACGACCAAGGAATTCTACGGCTGGGTGGACGACTGAAAAACTCATTGCTCGACCCAGACGAAATTCACCCAGTTATATTGCCAAGGAAGTCTCGGTTAACAACGCTGATCATCAACGAAGCTCATCAGAAAACACTACATGGAGGAGCGCAACTCACCATGGCCTACATCAGGCAACGATACTGGATCGTTGGAGGCAGAAAATCAGTCCAGGCGTTTATTCTACGCTGCGCTGTCTGCACCAGATTCAGGGCAACACGAGCACAACAGCTGATGGGTCAGCTCCCAACGCCGAGAGCAACACCTTCAAGACCATTCCTGCATACTGGAATTGATTATGCAGGACCTCTTCCAATTCTCAAGTGGAGACCAACGAACGCTCAACCATCAACGGTCCATATTGCTGTTTTTGTTTGTTTTAGCACTTCAGCCGTTCATCTCGAGCTGGTCAACAGACAAACAACGGACGCGTTCATTGCTGCCTACAAACGATTCACTGGAAGGCGAGGCATTCCAGCTGTGATGTACAGTGACAACGCCACAACGTTCGAGGGAGCAGCCAACGAGCTCAACAGACTGTACAATCAACAGTCTCCCGAGAATCAACAAATCAGAGCAGCATTGGCACACAACGGAACGCAGTGGAAATTCATCCCACCAAAAGCCCCTCACTTCGGAGGTAAGTGGGAAGCTGCGGTGAAATCAACGAAGTATCACCTACGACGAGTGCTGGGAACCACAACATTAACTTATGAAGAGTTAAATACGGTCCTGGTGCAGATCGAGGCCTGTCTCAACTCGAGGCCGATTGTCCCGATGACGGATGACCCTGATGACCTGCAGGTATTAACACCAGGACACTTCCTCATTGGAGAGCCTCTCCAACTCATCCCGGAGCCATCTCAACTCGAAGCCAACACAACGAAAATTACCAGATGGAATCTGGTGACGCAAAAAACTCAACAATTCTGGTCCAGATGGTCCAGAGAATGTCTTCAACGTTACCACTCAACGTATAAATGGAATCAACGTCAACGGAACATCAACGAAGGAGACATGGTCCTGATGATCGACGATGATCAACCTCCAGCACATTGGCCTCTGGCGAGAGTTACTGCTGTAAGGCCAGGGGCTGATGGACTCGTAAGAGTGGCTGAATTAATCACAGCAAGAGCAGAAATCCCAACGAATCGTGACGGAGAGCCAGAGCCACAAAATGCTCGAGTGCAACGTCTCACCTTCACCAGACCAATAGCAAAACTCTGCTTGCTACCAACGGATCCACCACCAGAAAATCAACAAGAAGACATCAACGAAGACCAACCAGAGGACAACTAGAGTGGATAATTCAACGAGGATTCATCACGAGTGATGAATGCGGGCGGGATGTTTAAAGTAGACATGAAAATACGCCCCCCAACTCAACGACAATCAATCGACCAATTTCGGACACTTCCGGGGTTCATCGGATCGGTGACCCGAGGGTCAGCAACCACCTTGGGACCCCCCCAAAATTCATTCGTACAGTCAACGTCGCATTATTAGCATCTCAACTTTTCGGGAAC
>NW_011888142.1:8831-11061 GCF_000806365.1 Fopius arisanus | reverse complement strand
GTTCACTTGCATTTTTTTTTACGTTTTATTCATTCATTTCTTTTTATAACCCATGCGTTCGTAACATCTATACTTCACCTACTCACACCAAGGATGATTCGAAATAAAAATCGTGGGATACTTCTTCTTCTGGTTCTTCGCATTTCCTTGGCCTATTGTTAATGCGTCTTCTCGGTGCTATTTTTTCGGTTTTTTTCCTTTCAATTACTCGATCGTCTTTAGTTTCTATTCTTCGTAGGCATACAGAGGGTGATAATGACTCTCACATTTTTAAGAATAATTATTTATCAAGCCTATCATCCAGCAGAGAAATTGCAAAACGTGAATGCTCCATTCACTCGCCACTGAGCTTGTCATTATCTCCAGAATGAAGCTCCAGAAAAAATTTCCACTGGAACGTCCTATTCCTCTGATATTTTCACCTTGAACCGACAGTTTTCCTGACAAATCAATTAATGAGAAAAGTTGTCAATTCATTCATGCAAAGTTACGATATTACTCAATCACTCATATTAAATGATCTCGTCGAGATTTGTCACGAAAACCAAGCTAATTTCACCAAAATGAAGAACACGATTATTGCTGTAACCCTCATCTGTGATCTCAGTCCAGTGAACATGAGGACATATTTCTGAAGCTATCATTTTATTGATTAGGACGATATTTTTTCGAGTTATCGTGTTATCGAGTTATCGTTAGCGTAAAAACCGAATGCGGTTATAGTATGCTGTGTTTTGTAATCAAATCACTTTGTTCATGTAGGAAGCAGCAAACTGTCGAAGATAGTGGCGATACCGCAACGCAGAATACCCCACAGCCGAGGCTGGGGAGAGACCAGTATGGCATAGAGGTGAGTATTAACTGTCCATACGATGGGGAGTATGAGGTGGGCGGAGCAATTTCAGGTTCACATGGAGCTGCTTCACACGGGGCCGATGAGGATAGCACACCAACGGTACCTCATATTGATCAATCAGGCCAGAATAATACGGCACATCTCATATGTGGAATATCCTTCGCCTCATCTATTTCTGAAGGAAGCAGTTCAGGTAGATCTTCAATGAGAAGGTTACATTTGACAGAGGGCGACTTATTTATGGATGTGACCACCGACGATAACGAAAATGATGATGGAGAGTTGTCCCAAAGAAGCAATATTTTGCCAAATAGACCTGGAATTCAGAATA
Organism: Fopius arisanus; assembly: GCF_000806365.1. NCBI lineage: Eukaryota > Metazoa > Arthropoda > Insecta > Hymenoptera > Braconidae > Fopius > Fopius arisanus. The sequence goes on along the minus strand of NW_011888142.1, from coordinate 9,874 downwards.
ATGACGATAAGGCAGTACATTTCACCGAATGTCTCGAAGAAGGAAGGAACAACAGCTCCTTTCCCCATCGACCCATAGTTCTATCTAAGACACCGTCACAAGGATCGAATTCCCAAGAATCGGGACAGGCTGATATGATCGCCGTTAGATCTTGGATCAGAAGGTCAAATCTGATAGAGAAGGACTTATTCATGGACGTAGATGCGAATAGTGGTCAATCAGTCAAACAGTACTCAATTCATGGAGATGAAGGCTGTGCTCATGAGGAGTCTCTTACGAAAAACGCAATTCCTGTGTTACATTGCAATCAGGTCGGACGTTCTCTTCCGTGGATGACTACATTTGGTTTTACAGAGGTAGCTGAAAATGTAGAAATCAGTGAGGTTAAAGGAAAAGAAGAAATTCCTCGCTTAAATGAAACAATTGATTCACAACAGATACCGTGCAGGACTTTTTCCAATGAAGAGGCGGGATGGTCCGTTTCTGAGAGGAGATCGAATTGCATGGAGTCAAGAACGGATACGCTAACAACCGTGGTTCCTTCCCACGATCATAACTATTCACAAATGGAGAGGCGTCCCTCAGGTGATTCACTCAATTGTACCCGGTACTCTCATAGTACGCATTCAGACTTGTGCTGGGCTGAAGAGGCAAGCATTTTGGCCAATGACTTGTCCATGGAGATACATGGCACTCGTAAGGCACCAAATTGTCATGAAGAGTCCAATTCCAACAGACCAAATGCATTAGACATGGTGATGTCCGATAATTCATCTCCTACATTGGATTTGTTGCCACAAAATGACGACGAATCCACTGCGAAATCCTGCTGCAAACAAATAGAAGAGATTCCAGTAGCCTCAGAGCCCAATTCGCTACTTACTGGTATAAATATCATGCCAGAATCACAGCAGGCTCAGCCTACTGAAAATCATTCTCTAAAGAGAAGAAGGAGGAAAGCACACGAAGTGGACTTCTCATCACGACACATCATTCGATTTGCTGATATAATGAAGCAATTCCGAGAGCAATTCAACAGTGAT
>NW_011888142.1:2805-8261 GCF_000806365.1 Fopius arisanus | reverse complement strand
GGAGGCAGGAATGGCTGTAATTCTTTCACAATGGACCAAGAAAGTATTATTCAAGGGGTATCGACTTCGTTATTGTTATGTCTGCCAGCGTGTAAAAAATGGCACCCTTGAAGCGAAGGACCATAAATGTTGGATGAATTGGCCACATGCTCAGAGTATTCTAGGCACGGAGAGTGACATAATAGTGGAAGGCTTTTCGAAAAGCCTAGAGCAGCATGGACTTATCTATTCGCAAATGGTGGCTGATGGAGATAGCAGCATATATGCACATATGCGAAACAGGATATTGAAAAAATTCAGAAAGTAGTAGAATTGAAGACAGATATGCTCAATGTAATCGACCATGTTTTTGGAAATCATGTCAACTGTGCAGCTTACTTTTGCGACGGGAGGAATAAATCCGACAAAATCGACCTACTTCCTCTCCTTCATAACTATGACCTGTATGAAACGGTAAATAAAATAATGGAAAATTGGAGCAGTAATGCGATCGATTTATTAGCCGGAGAAACCGCTAACTTGGCGGAGGGTTTCAATTCTGTGCTAGCAAAATTCAACTACCATAAAGGTGTTAATCTGCAGTTAAGGGGCAGTTACCCCGCTCGCATTTCTATGGCTGCGATCCAAGCAAGTAATCAAGCACACGGGAGCATTTTTCACGAGAAGTCAGGAAAACACGTTCCTCAACAATTACTCGAAATGGAGCGGAAAAGACAAGCAAAAAATCAATACAATCGCAAATATAGGAAAACGAAGAAGTATTCGCAATTAGCATCGGGTGAAACAGAATCAATGAAAAAATCCACTGATTACGGGAGAAATCCTCAGAAACCAGATATGCTTCCCAACCAGTATAAGTTGGCAGAAGAAGCACACTGGCAAACCCTTGCTAAGTGGCAGCTGAATCGTGAAGAAATTGAAAATAAGACACGAGACAATGCGAGTGAAACATCTATTAGAGATAAAAAACTACTTATGAGTCGGTTTTTCGGGCGTGTATTTCGTTTACGGCAAGGCACATCAACATGTGCAGCCATCAAAGAGATACTTTATCCACGTGTGCAGAGTACTGTGGTCAAAAACTATGAAGAAAACGTAAAAAACATTGTTCGGCAGGATTTCGTCGGAGCAGAACGATGTGGAATAACAATTGATGTGACTCATAGTTATCTAGGTACCAAACCTGATGGCCTGCTTCCGAACGGGGAAATCATAATCATTCATTGTCCATACACAGTTCGTGATATGACTGTAGACGATGCCTGGAAAACTGCAAAGACTGGCCTTGACAAAATCTTCGTAAGATAATGGAAGGGACCATGAAGGTTACATTATGAAGAAAATGACTAATGACCATCCTTTGTATTCTAATGTCATAGGAAGTTTGGCAGTGACGAGGAGGAAAACCTGTCACTTTGTGATAGCAACAAATATTGATTATTCAAGTGTAGCCGTACAATTTGATGAAAACCATTGGAATAAGATGCGACCAATAATAGAGAGATTCTACAAAGATCACATGCTACCAGAAATAATTGACAGCAGAATGAAAAGGAAAATGAATCTCAGGGGAACAAAGCAAAGAATCGTTCGGCAGGAGAAAACCTCAACCCAGCCAAATAAAGAAGCTCCATCATGCATAGTGACGGGCGTCCTTCTAAATTCGACAGACAAAGTTGGAGTAAACAGAAGTTGTACTCAACATGCTAATACCAACGATGTTGAAAATGCGAGCAACCTAATTGAGGCAAACAATGAACAACAAATTAACCAATCAACACCAACCCATTCAACTAATCAAATTCAGTTGAACAATGACCATCTCCATGAGGAAGACGTAGCAGCATTTATGGCAAATCATTTGTCTGACGAAGACTATAGAGTACTAACAGACTACCATGATGGAGGCTTGTTAGATGCCACTCATATGGACGTATTGGGTCGCATTATCATGGCAGCCACCAATGGATTGTATGAGTATCGATCACCGACTCTACAAGATGCGCTTCACAGAATAGCGCCAATAGATCCAGTTCGTAAACACATCCAAATTTTAAATCGGAATCACACGCACTGGGTATGCGCTTATTATGATACTCAACAAATTTACATTTTTGATTCAAAATGGCCTGCGGGTGCAAGCCCATCTGTCAATTATTTTCTACCTTATCTACAACGGTTGTTCCCACATTATAACTTCGAAGAACATCCTGTCATTTTTCCAGCAGTACAGCAGCAAGGTAACAGCATAGATTGCGGTGTGTTTGCTATCGCCTTTGCAGTGAGTTTGCTATACGGGATCGATCCTGCTCAACTAATGTATAATCACGATAGAATGCGTTACCATTTGCTTCAAATATATAGACGTAAACGCCTGCAACATTTTCCTGTAACCGGAGACAACATGACTTTGACAGAAGCCCTTCTGGATGAACATATTAACAATGAAAGAAATGCCCTAGCTAGACGAATCTGCGAACGTAAGTGCGTATAGTACATCATCCGCAGGGGACAATGTGGCTCAAAAGCCAATGTCATATTTCTGTAGTGATGATCGAATTAGTAAAATTATCCAACCCGTAATAACAGTAGAGTGATAAGCATTGTTTACTGACAGTTCAATGTCTAATCCCAACAGTTGCACATGACATTTTTTTAGAAGATATAATGTTACGGATACTGAAATGCACTGTATTGGAACGAAATATCCGATAGAATACGATATCAGCTATATACCGGAGGCCATGCAGAGGGTAGAAGAAAAAAACTGAAATATAGTTTTTTCTAAGAAATTAAGAAATTCCAGAATTAATGAAGTTGGAAGACTGATATCGGTAAATTGTTGAAAATACATCTTCATATACTCAGAAAAATCCACCGCGTGCATCACCAATGTAACTGGCGTGCAGCTTGATCAATTGAACTGTGTTAAACAGTACTTTGACCGATTTTTAATCATTATCTTTGCATTCCATCCGCGAGGTGGATTTCCCTCTGTTGTGGCGCACTTTTGGAGCCAAAATCTGGAATTCTATTCAATGATAATAATCCAACAAATGAAACATCATTGAATCCTGGCGCAATGCTACCCTCCTTCGCATTACAAAATCCCATCGCAAAAATACATAAAGCGTCAGGAAATTGAAAATTATATGCGATGGGACAAAACATTTGTAGTGGCGTGCATGGCCTCAGATGAATTCCACACAGCTTTTCAGTTAAACTAGCATACTGGGTCAACGAAAAAAATTGGGGAAAAGAAAAGAAAAATAATCGTTTTAAACAATGGAATATTGAACTGTTCAGTTAACGAATTCGAAAAAAGCACATACCAATAATTTCATTGATAAGTCCCAACTTGGCTTGTCTGGTTGACGGAGATAATGATTGCATATATATTCTATCAAGTTACAGGAAAACATGCCAATTTGAGGGGACCATCTCGTCACCACGTAATGAAACAATTCATTCTGCAATCGGTAGGTACGCGTTGTGTTTATGATTTCTCATATAATTATAGATTTGCCAAAACACTCATATTTTATTGTAGCTTTAGGTGGGGAGTGGCGTTGATTGCCTTCTCGTGGTGCTCCCTGAAAACAAGTATATCAGTACCGATCACGAAATTGAGAATTCAAATCATACAGAGAATATATGCAATTTTTCGTTCAGTAGGTATCGATGTACTTGGCTAAACAATCAACAATTGCATGATAGTTCATACAAATTAATATGAATAGTATTCAACTGATGGAAATTGATGAAAACACAATGGATCTACCAGATTACGAAACAAGAAATGAAATAACGTTATAAAATAAAGTGACCCGAAGCTATAATATAGGTATAATATAGATCCTATATACACAAATAAGTAGACGGGTATTTCTCAAAATAAATAGATGATAATGAAATGGTTGTGTTTGACCATTAAACAAAATGGCCTGGTCAATACGAGCGAGAACTGCGATAGCCTAGTTCGCTGCAAATACGAGTGGTGCTTCTGCAACACGAAAGGGAACTGATGGTGCATGCAGCTGGGAGAAAGGTAGGAGTCCCGGCAGTGGTTCCATAGAAAGATATAACAAATGATGATTCCGTGGATATCACGTTTTCAAGTTAGCTACGTTTTCATGGTTGAAGAAGACCTAATATGGATCAGATATAATAGAATAATCGAATGGAAAATTAATAGAGAGGTGCCAGCTCATCTACTAATCTAATCAATTAATTTTTCCCGGCAATAACAAAAATGTAGGTAATCGAGCAAATCAGTCGACATCTAATAAAAACTATGGTGAGATATAGCTTATTTTAGTCAAAAGAGTATTACGTTATCTGTATGGGACAAGACATAGATGAATCGTAAAGTTTCTGCGATGATTGCTCGCAACCAATGACAATTTTGAGTGCAATATATCAAAAGACGTTGTTACCTTCCATTGTCTGATTGAAGAATACGCTAGAGAGGTGACCGTAGTTACCTGCCATTACTTAAGTGGGGGCTTCCCGTCGGGCTGAACATGCGCGCGCCAATGCTTTCGATATCGTGACGGAGCACAAGAGAAACCGCACGCCATTCAAATGAACGTACCCCACCATGAACGCCACCTTTTCCTAATGCCGTCATCCTATTCTCGAACAGCTTAGTCCAGGCAAATAAGGTCTAACATATGTTTTGTAAAGCCAAAACGCTTTTTATGTAGAAATGTGTGTTTTGGTCGTGTGATTAACGGGCAAGTAATTTAAAGTGATTTAAATTTGTGCATTCCGAGAAAAAAATGAAAAACTACCCTCAAAAATGGTTTTTCGCAACTAACTGGAAAAGTACTGTAGATACAGAAAAAAAGGTCGAATATAATTTGAAGAGCAAACTATTTCCCATAAAAAACATATGAAGCATTTCATCCCTATTTTATACCGTTTAACCCCTACAGCAGTTCAAATGTACGATAAGAGCAAAATATTGATTAAAAATGGAAAAAATTTAATTTTTCAATTTCAAATAATGTTAAAAAATATTTAAAAATCATCATTATATTATGAGTCATTATGTTTTCATAACGACATAATTCAATTGAGAAAATTACTATGACATAGGAAGGGTAACTTCTAATCCAATTGATGAAATTTTTTTTTCCTCCATAATTTTTATTGTTTAATATGAAACAAAGTTTATGTAAAATATTTTTATCCATCCCTTATATTGTAGAAGGTAGGCGCGATTTTCCGATTCCACCCCTCAATATATCTCCGCGCTGAGAACCTCTACTGTGGGAGTCCACTATATCTACCCTGGCGATTCAAGATCCATGGAGTATCCATGCTATTGCATGGATGTGCATGGATGTATATGGATGCGGTTTTAAGGGGATAAGGAGGTCAGGCATGATAAAAATTGATGACCAAAATGATTATAGAGTGAAGGTTGACCTATTTGTCGTAATTGGCATCGA
>NW_011888142.1:0-2795 GCF_000806365.1 Fopius arisanus | reverse complement strand
CGTCGTTATTCGCGCTTCTATTCTTCTGCTCTCTCTCATTCACACTCTCATTCATTCCTTACCTTCCCGCTGGCCGTTACAATTATTCTCTTTTCTCTTCCTCTTAATTATTTACATTTTAATATTCGCTCGTTGTTCGCGCGGGTGATGAATTTGGGGTTCATCACAACATCTCTTTCCTCCTCACTGTCCAGAGGGTGTTTTGCTCTTTCCTTATCTTTCAACCATTTTCTTCCTTGAACGTCTTTTTCTTTGTTACTATCTAGATGGGAAATTTCCCCTCTCCTTGTCAATCACCTGTTTTTCTTCCTGAGCATCCTTTTCCTTTTTGCTATCTAGGTGTGGAGGAGTGGGGAAAGCTGGCGAGTATATAAGCTGCGAAAATTTCCCCACAGTCACTTCCAAATTTTCCTCAGTGTTTCAGTGTTTGTGTCCTCGTATTTAAAAAAAAAAAAAATTTCACAATGATCGTGATCGCAGTGGTTTTTATCTCGTTGGTAAGTGGATGTTTTTAGTGTTTGTTGTAGTGTTTTTTCACGTTTTTTTCGGTGCTTTTTTTTTTTCGTGGTTTTTTTTTTGTTTTTTATATTGCGTTTTTTTTGTCGTGTTTTTTTTTGTAGTCGTTGTTCTTTGTCGTGTTTTTTCGGTGTTTTTTTTTGCGTTTTTTTTTCTGACGTGTTTTTTTTAGGTGTTTTTTTTCCGCGGTTTTTTTTTCGAAAGTGGTTTTTTTTTCGCTGCTTTTTTTTTCGTTGTTGTTTTTTTTTTATAATGCGTTTTTTGTTGTCGTGTTTTTTTTGTAGTCGTTTTTTTCGGGGTTTGTTTTTCGTCGCGTTTTTTCTTTTTTCATAAATTTTTAAACCGTCTTTTTCTTTTTTAAATAGTGGTCTTTTCTCGTCTTTTTTTTTCGTTTTTTTTGTCGCGTTTTTTCTTTTTTATAAATTTTTAAACCGTTTTTTTCTTTTTTAAATAGTGGTCTTTTCTCGTGTTTTTTAATAGTAGTTCTCGTGGTTTTTTTTTTGTAGTCGTTATTTTCGATGCTTTTTTTTTCGTGTTTTTTTTAAAGTGATTTTTTTGTGTTTTTATAGTGCGTTTCTTTCTTGTGGTTTTTTTCTCGTGGTTTTTTCGGTGTTTTTTTGTAGTGGTTTTTTTCGGTGTTTTTTTTCGTGTTTTTTTCGCGTTTCTTTTTTAGTGTTTTTTTTTTGTAGGCGTTTTTTTCGGTGTTTTTTTTTCGTGTTTTTTGTAGTCGTTTTTTCGGTGCTTTTTTTCCGCGTTTTTTTTAATGATTTTTTTTTGTAGGTGTTTTTTTCGTGTTTTTTTGTAGTCGTTTTTTTTTTATCGGCGTTTTCTTTTCTCGTCATTTTTTATGTTTTTTTTTGCTTTTTATAGTGCGTTTTTGTGTGTTTTTTTTTGTAGTCGGTGTTGTTTGTCGTGTTTTTCGGTATTAATTTTTTCTTTTCTCTTCAGATGGTTGGCGGGAGAGGGCAATCCTGAGAGCGGCCAACCTCTGGTTCCGCTGGGAGGATCAGGAGTCGGAGTCCTGGGATGCCGAAAACATTTTCGGCATCAGCGACCTCCACGCCCAGGCGGAGGGGTGGTTGGAGCAAGAGGAGCACCAGGCTTTCCTGGTAAGTTTTTTTCACCTTTCTTTTTCTTTCTCTCTCTCTCTCTCTCTCTCTAATTTTTTATTAATTTGTAGTGTTTTTAATCTTGTTTCAGAGAGGCGCCCGGTGGGTGGAGTAGGCCCCAACACCCCCAGAGCTCGCTGGATCCGAGCCCTGAGGGACCAAGCCCGGGAGATTGCCGCCCAGGAGGAGGAGTGGGGGGTCGTCTACGACCTCGAGGACCTCTGGCATCTGAGGATCCTCTTTGGCGACTCCCCTCTCCGGCCCGAGAACCTCCACGAGGACTGGGACTTGGAGGAATGGGCGTAGGCCTCAAAAAAAAATTTGTATAAAAAAAAAATGTATTAAAAAAAAAATGATAAAAAAAAATGTTAAAAAAAAATTGTAAAAAAAATACTAATATTAAGTTTTAAATGTATTTTAGATTTAGATTTATATTTTTAGGAATAATTTTTATTAATTAAGAAAAAAAAATGCATTCTAGATTCAAGTTTTTAATGTATTTTTATACTTACGGTTTTGAATAAAAAAAAAAATAATAAAATAAAAAACACACTTCTTTCTGCACCTCATCCCTTAATTAAAAAAAAGTTAAAAAAAAAAAATAGAAAAAAAGAAAAAAAAAGTTAAAAAAAAAATGTTAAAAAAAAATGTTAAAAAAAAATGTTAAAAAAAAGTTTTAAAAAAAATGTTAAAAAAAAAGTTTAAAGAAAGTTTGAAAAACAATAGAAAAAAATAGAAAAAAAAGAAAACAAAAAAGTTTAAAAAAAATGTTAAAAAAAAAAAAGTTAAGAAAAAAATGTTTAAAAAAAAAACTCTCGCTCCCTCTCTTTCTGTCTCTCTCACTCCCATATTTACCCCAGCCCTCTAGTTTTAGAAAAATGTTTAAAAAAAAAATGCGTGTATAGGTTAAGATTTGAATAAAAATTTTATTAAAAAAAAATACATTCGTTGTTTTTTTTTACATTAATTTTTAAATCTATTTCAACAAAGTTTTCGCTGCTTTTTATAGCCATAGGGCAATGTTGTCGCTCCGTTGTCGTGACGTCGTTTTGGGCCTGTTGCCCGTATTATCTTACTTTCCGCTTTCGTGATGACGTCATGATACATCGTGCGCCGTATTCCTTTGTAGTTGATCTGGTAAGGCTCTGCTTTATCGACAACGAGGGCTCG
>NW_011888141.1:10380-28434 GCF_000806365.1 Fopius arisanus | reverse complement strand
CATTTGTTCAGTTATTCGTGCCTTCGCCGGGAATTATTATATTTTAATTTCCCGGCCAAGGTCACAAATTATAATTAACTAAATTCCGAATAATAATCAAAATAAAATTGTTCAACAACAATTATAATTAACTGAATTCCGCATAATAATTAAATTGAATTTGCTTGACAACAATTATAAATATTTCAATTCCGACTACTAATTAACTTAAATTGGTTCTATAACAACTATAATTAACTGAATTCCGGATAATAATTAAATTAATTTTGTTCGACAACAATTATAATTAACTAAATTCCGAATAATAATCAGCATAAAATTGTTCGACAACAATTATACTTAACTGAATCCCGAATAATAATTAAACCACATGAGTTATTCTCATCATTCCAAAAATATTAACGCGAATTATTATGAATTAATTATCAAAACTTTAATCAACCAATTACTTCGAATTTGTGAATTATTCAATTAAGTAATTTTCCCAAATAATTCATCAAATAACGCAAATTTTCATATCATCCCGATTTATTAACGTGACTTATCAAAACTTTTAATCAACCAATTACTTCGAATTTATGAATTATTCAATTAAGTAATTTTTCCAAATAATTAATCAAATAACGCAAATTTTCATATCATTCCGATTTATTAACGTGAATTATTATAAACTAATTATCAACTTTTTAATCAGCCAATTACTTCGAATTTGTGAATTATTCGATTAAGTAATTTTCCCAAATAATTAATCAAATAACGCAAATTTTAATATCATCCTGATTTATTAACGCGAATTGTTATAAACTAATTATGAACTTTAATCAACCAATCACTTCAAAATTGTGAATTATTTAATTAATTAATTTCCCCAAATAATTAATCAAATAACGCAAATTTTCATATCATCCCGATTTATTAATGTGACTTATCAAAACTTTTAATCAACTAATTACTTCGAATTTATGAATTATTCAATTAAGTAATTTTTCCAAATATCTCATCAAATAACGCAAATTTTCACATCATTCCGATTTATTAACGTGAATAATTATAACTAATTATTGAATTTTTAATCAATCAATTAATTCAAAATTATGAAGTATTCAAGTAAATGATTTTTCCCTAACAACTAATTAAATAAATGTGATTCATCCAAATCAAATTCCGAATTATTAATCCACAGATTATTCAAATCGTGCATTATCAAGCCATTATCTTTCCGAATTGTTAATGACTCCAGAAATTACTCACTTTATTTCCAAAAGGTATTAACTAATTAAAGTAAAATTTAGACACATGCAAATTATTTCCAATTGAGTTACCTGTGAATTATTCAATTAAAACTTTGTTAATTAACAATCTTACGAATTGTTAAATTAGCCTCAAACCATCATTGAAATGACGCAAAAATCGTTATGACATAATTTTTGAAATGTTAAAGTAACCTGTTATTAAAAATTAAAAATTATTAATTTGAATTGAAAAATTTTTACAACAGAAATCATTTTCAATTCGTGATTATTAATCAATTCAACCTTTTCTAAAAAAAAAAGGGAAAGGAAAAATCGAGGACCTCCCGCGGGAAAATCTCAGAGATCTGCTAGAACAACGCTTTAGAAGAAATTATTAATATTAAAGGTTTTTAAAAATAAAGTATCCATTGAATTTCAATTAAGGATGGTCAAACAAAAGGAATAAATTTCATTAGTTAAAGAAACCAAATGTAAAAAGAAAAAGGAAATCCTGTTAACTTGTCAGAAAAATTCAGTGTTCATATTAAGAATTATTGTTCTCAAGGAAATCGCTCCTCATCAAGTTGAAATTCTATATTGTTTAATTTTTGAAATTGAAAATTTAGATTGATAGGATCAATTCCCTTGATTTTTTTTCTTTATTATCATGCAAAACAAATAATTAAAGTTCTGAAAGAAGATTATCCATTTCTTATTTAATTCCTCTTGGCATTTACTCCGATCCCAAGCTATTTCCGAAAGGTAGGCTTAAAACAGGAGAATATAATACGCATAGTTTGCACTATTTATTTGATAATCACTATCAAATATTTATTGGCAACGTGTCGTAACACATTTTTGATGCCTAAATTATTGAAAATTATACGGCGTATTTCGCCTTACTTTCTTGAGGAGTTCCTTACGTTTAAACGCCAAAATTACTGACTTTTGAGACTATCGGAGTTCAGAAAATAATTATTGCGAGTTATCGCCAAAATATTGAATTAAAGTTTCGAGGGATAAAAATTAATTGTGACGTGACATTTTCCCGGGAGACAGAAAAATGCCCATTACCTTCGCTCTACTTCCCTTAAGCCTAATAAAACCTGCTAAAATTTAATGTAATTTAAAGTTAATGTATTTTAAAGTAACGCCAGGTAATTTTTACCCGGAATTACCAAACCGGAAAAACTCCTTAATCCTAAACTTAACAAGCCTCGAAATTCATTGTATCGAAAATCGTACCTCAAACTCCTAAAGCTCTAACTCAAAAATATACTCTAAAATCAAAAAAAAGGAAACCTGAAGGGAACGGGAAGGATAATTAGGCTTTGGGGAAAGGTGACGGTCCTGGGGTCGCTCAGTATGCCAGTTGCGGAGAGAGGGGCGGATCGTAGATGGGGGCAAGGTTACTGCAAAAATCGGGAAACATACCAAAAAAAGGAAACGGGAGGAGAGAAATAAATTAATGCAACCAAACATTGTCCTTACGTGTTCCGCTATTGAGAGTCGATAGGCAATACAAGGATAATAATCAATTATACATACAAAACAGCTCTTTGAGATACTCTACGTCCAAATCTTTCTTTATTACTACTTTTTAGCTTCCCCTGAATATTGGTGTTCCGACCAAACTCCCGAACGAAAATCTTATCCTCCTCTCTAATTATCGCGAAATATGATTTTCTCCACCCAATCCTCAATACCATTCCAAGTGCCTTTTTGAATCACCGCCAAAATAAAATAAATGATTTCACAAGATCCGAGATATTTGGTTGATTGTTGATTGATTATCGATTGGCGATAATCCGAGGAATAACCGAAATATTATTCTCGCCCGGGAAATCGATAATTTCCCGGAATCGGACCCCTAGTGAGTGAGCGCAAGCGAGAGAGAGAGAGAGAACAAGAGAGACGGCACTATGCCTCGCTGCTCGGTTAGCAGCGAGGAGAAATACACAAAATAATCTAACTTCACTTTAAATTCGATAACTCGGAATCTGCTCAGCAGATTCCGGAAAACCCTCGACCATTTGGTCCGGGACATTATTCCCCACACTCCCACAAAAGTTCAGTCGTAAGGGCCCATCATTAACCCCGTTTACGCAATTAATCACCACGAGGAAATTTTAATACGCGATTCCCCACCTGTTGCACACAGCCACTCGTTGGCGGCCTCGATTGTGCCACGAGAGAGAACCACTGGCCTGGTTGGTTGGCCGGGGACAATTTCACTCAAAATCCGCATAAATTACCCCCAAAATCCCCATAACTTACACCAATGACCTCCCAACCGCACTGGGGGATAATATAGGCCGAAATTATACGGAAAAATCCATCCACTGGCCTTTCCAAAACCACCCAAAACTTGGGGGAAACAACCGACGCCATTTCCATGGCTCGGAAAAATCTCTGACCACCAATAACTTATTTTGGGAGCCGCCAAAAAGGGGAAAAATCTTTGATTAAGGCCGTAAAAACTCACTGTGGATTTTCTTGCTGCCCTTCTCTTTCGTTTCAGGACCATCCTGGTGGCAGCTAATTGTCCTGGTGTTCTCGGGATGATGCACTATCACGTCTCACTACTCACTATTCTTTTTCTCCCGTGTGGATGTTTCCGAGGTTAATGCGTAACTGATTTTCGGAGGTCAGTGTCGCGTTGCGCTGACCCCCCTAATCACGCCTACCAATCGATCCGGTGTCGATTGGTGGATCCCTCTACCCTATTAGGGGTCAAGCCCTTCGCGGGAGAATTAATTCAAATTTGAATTAATTCCCAGTCATTAAACTTTATTTCGCGCTAATTATTTTCTCGTGATCGGGTCTCCTGGATCCTCGGGACTTAAAGACCTTACTCCTTAACCTTAAGCGTAATAATTTTAATCCTAATCGTTATTTATTTTCGGCAATCCGCCGGGATAACTACTAATTTTATCCCGTGCGGCCTTCCACCCGTATTCAGTCTTGGCAATTCGTAGGGGTATTGACTGAATCTACCCCGCACGACCTTCCACCCGTATTTAGTCTTTGGCAATCCGTCGGGGTTGTTAATATTTTTACCCAGTACGGCCTTCCACCCGTACCAATCAATCCCTTAAATCCTTTCCTCTGAAGCGCCGGCGTTTTAACCGGGCCTACCCGACCCGAAGACTTACCCTTAACCTTAACCCTAAAATCCCTAAACCACCCCGAAGGGGGAAAATAATCATAATTTTACCATCCCCATAAATCCTTATTTTTCGCGCTCTCTCTCTCGTTATTATTTTTATTTGGGGCACTAACGGGCATCCCCGATGGTTGTTACACCCCCCTCCTTTGATGGTCCGGATCCGGGTCAGCCTTCGTGATGTTCCTGTGGTCCAACTGCCTCTCGTCACGGTTCCGGGAATCTGCCTTACACCTAAACTCCACCAAACGTAATGTCGGGGAAAAACACGAACCCACACCCTGAAATAAGGGCCGGAATAAATGCACAATCTTCCTTGAAACGTATATATTCACCGGGTCGTCTGACCCGGAACTGCCTCTGAAAGGCAACCGTAATAATGAAAAAAACATTGTTTGGCCACTAGGGGCTTATGGCACATAAGTGGCACTGGTGGGGAGTCATCTCCCCGCGATTTCCTCCGCATTATCACAAAAATTATCCTACGTGGTTTGTACCGTGGGTGCCTCCAGCTACTGGTGAGACTTGGCACAATGAACAATAAAATAAACTTTGGTAATAGGCACCCTATCAAAAATACAAACATATCAAAATACAGAAAAAAAAACATGTCGTATCGAAAAAAAAGAATGGTATCAAAAAAACTATCCTATCAAAGGAAGCCCGCCGAAACAACAAAAAAAAGAGGAAAAATGTGGAAATTCCACAAAAAAAAAAAAAAAAATTAGATCGCCACTCTTGGCGACGAGTGGATAGCCGCGGTGTTCCACTCCGGATGTACACCCTCCTTGCGGGGATGTACCACTGATTCCTCAGAGATGTTCCCACCGTCTCAACGGGGATGTTGCCACCGGTTCTCGGGGATGCGCCGCCGATTTAACGGGGATGTTGCCGCCGACTAATCGGGGTGGTGCCGCCGATTTATCGGGGATAGTGCCGCCGATATATCGGGGATGTGCCACAGATTTAACGGGGATGGTACCTGCGCTCCGGACTCTGCTGCTGGCTGCGCTGGGCTTGGTCCAGGAGACACTGGAGTGCCTCGATGGTGTCTCTGGACCAGCGGGTTGCCTGACTTGTCGGAGGAGGTCCGAAGCGGGCGGTCGCTCCACGCCCAAGAGCTGGTCGGGTTGGTGCGCTAGCAGCCGCCGAGGTGTAGTACCCGTGCTCCGGGGCTCGATAGACGGGGCTGTAGCTGGTGGTCGTCGTGGCTGGCGGTTGCCAGAGGAAACGGAGTTCCGAATCTTCTGGAGGTTCTTCCTCCCGGCGAGGTCTGCGTTCCTCCTCTCGAGGGAATGGATAAGCCGGTCCAGCTGTGGCTGGACGGATGTGGTTCCTTTCGAATGGAGCCCAGTACTCCTCAGCGCGTCGATCCCGGATGCGTCGCGGCGATTGTGTGGCCGGCCGAGGACGAGCGCTGGAGGTGGCCGAAGCAGGTGACGGCGATGGCCTCCCCTTGGAAGCCTCAGCTTGCCTGCTGGAGTGTCCTGCCGTTCGTCCTCCGGCAGGCTGGGTCACGGGGCCATGGTCAGGGCAGACCCTATCGGCCCTGAGGCGATGTGGGCAGAGCCCACAGAACAGCTCTCTGGTGGGGTTGGGGCAAACCTGGTGTGCGTGGCCGTGCCTGCGGCAGTCAAAGCACCAGTGCCGAGGCTTGCGTCGTTTGCCTCCTGTGGTTCCCCTGGGCTGTCCTCCTTCCCGCTTCGCTGGGGTAGTGTTACGGGTGGCCGTGGTGGCCCTCCTCGGCTGCAGGCTGCTGGTGCTGACGGGGCTTTCCACGGCACCCAAAGGAGCGGATAGGTCGACCTGCGTACAGGCGGATGTGGAGGCCTGAGCTGATGGGCTCGGACGAGTCGTCACGGCGGCAAAAGCACGTCCGGAACCCGCAGGGGTGACCTCCGGGAGCGTTTCGCCATCCTCATCTACTCTGAGGGGCGGATACGGTGGTGTTCTTTCGCCGGCCCGTGAGTCCGTGGGCGGCGGATGTTGCTCGGCCAGCTCAGTCTCTGGATGAGAGAAAGCTGGAGGTGGTGACTCCGCTGCGCGTGCCGTGCTGGGCAGCAAGAGTTCCTCGAGGGGCCCGAGGTCAATGAACTTGGTTGCCGCGCTCTGGATGCTGAGTGCCGGTGGGCTGGTCGGAGCCTCCCTCGCGGGGGATGATGCCTGGGCCTCGTCTCCTCTGTCGGACGGGTGGCCTGGATCTCCGGCTGGTCCTGGACCGCGGATGGTGGAATTCCCGGACTCCGAAGAGCAGCTGCTGTAGCTCGACGAGCTGGACGAGCTTGAAGAGTTGGAACTCGAAGAGCTGGAGCCGATCTCCACAATCGGATAGGCCGGCGGGGTCAAGACCCGTTCGGATGTTTTGTCCACGGAGGTATCCTCCAGGAGGTTTTCCTCACTCTCTCCGAGTGGGATGCTGCCACTCTCCAATTCCAGGGGAATGGGAGGGATGATGAACCGGATCGCTGACAGGTGGTGAGCCGGTGTCAGCGTGCAGGTGTGCAGGGCCGCGGCAAAGCCGGGATGTTTCTCCTCGATACTCCGTATCTCCGAGAGCCAGTGGAGGAGAAGCCTGATCTGCTCGGAGTAATTGAGCCAACTATGTCGGCTGCCACCGTCGTCCAAGGACCTTGGATTGCTCGCCTACCCATATATCCCTGCGGTAAGGCATTTCCAACCTTACGGCGTTGACAAGTGTCGCAGTGGCGGACAAAGGCCACGACATCTCTAAACATATTTGACCAATAATATGCCTCGTAGAGACGACGGTAGGTCTTATCAACCCCCAAGTGGCCTGCATGGGGAGATCATGGCACTGGGAAATGGCCTGCGTACGCAATTCGCGGGGCAGTACCAATTTCCAAGCGTCAAGATCAACCATCTCCAACGTTATGAGGTCGGAGGGACGATGGGTGTATAAGCGCCCGTCCACGATTTTCCAGTCCGGGAAGAAATCGGGAGCACGCTGTACGTTCCGGTACTTGCGTGAATACCACCGGTCGGTGGATGGCCGAGCGATATGAATCGTCTCGGAGTGCTCGCTTTCACCTTCGGGTGCGCGGGAAAGAGCATCGTGAACGTGGTGCAAGGCACCCTTCCGATGAATAATATTAAAATTGTACTCGAGTAGGCCGAGAGCCCATCGAGCTAGTCTACCAGTAGGATTACGCAAGTTGTGTAACCAGCGCAAGCTACTGTGATCCGTAATTACGGTGAAGGAATAACCCTCCAAGTAACATCGAAATTTGGAGATAGACCAAATGACCGCGAGACACTTCAGCTCGGTAACTGAATATTTTTTCTCTGCGGAAGTAAGCGCTCTACTTGCGTAGGCGATAACCCGTCCTCGCCGTTAATAACTTGAGATAGCACGGCGCCGAGACCGACCGTGCTGGCATCGGTCTGGAGAGAGAACGGAATCCCGAAATCGGGACAAGCCAACGTCGGCGGAGACGTTAGATGCGCCTTCAAGCCGTTGAAAGCGATGTTTTGGGCTTCAGCCCATTCCCACGCTTGTCCCTTGCCAGTCAAACGCGTGAGAGACTCCGCAATAGTGGCGAACTGCGGGATAAACCTACGGTACCATGACGCCATACCGAGGAAGCGCCTCAATTGCTTCAGGTTTCTCTTAGGAGGAAACTCGAGAACAGGGGCGATTTTGGCCGGGTCTACTTGCAAACCGGAGCTATTGACAATACACCTCAGGTACTTGACCTCGGGACAACAAAACTCACTTTTCTCTCGATTAATCGTGAGGCCCGCGGCCTTGATTCTTTCGAGGACTTTCTCGAGATAAACGAGATGTTCTTCAAAGGTTTCCGAAACAATAATAATATCATCTAGGTAAACGAAAACCTTGGGATATAAATCCCGGCCAATCAGCCGGTCGAATAGATGCTGGAAGGTGGCCGGAGCGTTCGTTAAGCCATAGGGCATACGAAGAAAATGGTACGCGCCACGACCAGGGACTACGAAAGCCGTAATTTCCCGAGAGTCGGGATCCAGAGGGATCTGGAAATACGCTAAGGTCAAGCGTCGTAATGTAATTAGCCTGACGAAGTTCGTCGAGGATTCCGGACATGTTAGGAATGGGATACGCGTCTTTTTTAGTAACCGCGTTGACTTTTCGGAAATCAATGCAGAACCGATACTTGCCATTGGGCTTTTTGACCATGACGATCGGATTACACCATTCGCTGTGCGATGGTTCAATCACCTCATTCTCTAGCATATCTTGGACCTCCCTCCACATAATCTCTCGGATTGCCGGAGTTGTGTGGTACGGCCGCTGCCGTATTGGAGGATGGCCGTTAACATCGATACGATGGGACGTGAGGGTTGTCGCCATCAATTTGCCTTCCCTTTCGGGGAGGATCCGGTCGAGAAGTTCCCGAAGTCGTTGCTCCTGGAGTTTCTCGACGGAACGTAAACCGCAGCACATGGTGAGTTGCGGAACTTGATGGAGAGGAGCAAAGCGGAACCGCCGCGCCGGCTCCTCTCGGTAAGACCAGGTCTGATCGAAAAAGTCAATAACGATCTTCGCGGATACAAGGAAATCCATACCGAGGATGAAGTCCTCGGATAAAGTCGGCATAACATACGCGACTAGGGGCATATGTTGCCCCTCAAGCGCGGTGATACATGCGACGGTGTGTTTCACGAGCTCGACTTTCCCACTCGCGGTAACGACCCTTTTCTCAGGTACCTCTAGCAACGGAATTTTAGCCCTCTCGAAGAGAAGAATGCCGGCCATACCCGCGAAAGACTTGTTTGCCCCGGCATCTACGAGAGCTCGTACTCTCAATCCGCCGATAACGATGTCCACGTGGAAGGCTCGTGGAGACGGTTCGGAAGCCGCGTGTAGTATGACCTCATTCGGAGGCATAGGTTCCGGTGTCAAGAGAACTTGCGGATCGGAACAAACACGGGGTATTTCCAACGATCCCGTGGAGGGTCGTGGAAGAGGAGGTTCCTCGCCCGTAGCGTTTGAAACACCACGGGAAGCCGGCTGTGAATCGTGCCGAAGCGGAGGTACGAACGCCGGATTTACGCGCCTCGATAGTCGTTTCCCGGATGGCCGGGATTACAATGTGGACAAGTCATTGTCGTCACCCCGGATAATCTGCAACGATAGCAGAATAACCGGCGAGGTTCGGGACATTCCCGATGACGATGACCGACTCCGCGACAATTCCAACACTCCAAGTTGTCCAGGCTAGGTCTTGGAGGTGGAGAGCGATTCCGCGTACTTCTGTCGTTATTGTTAACGGCAGGGACCGGGTCAATGCGAGGAAGAGTCCTCGGCTGACCGGAGGGCGGAGAGATAGTGTTCTGGGGTTGCCTTTCCCGCGATCGCGGGCGAGAAGGATTTGCCGCCTGCCAAGCCTGTGGTCTGGCTGGATTGTTGTTCATGATCCGAGCAGGCCGATGTGGCGGTCCTTGAACAGTGTCGACCGCAAGATATTCCCCCGCATAATCCGCGTAGGGGCCCCCTTCGAAATCCTCGGTGCCTTCGTCGTCGAAGGATACCGTCCTTACGGACGGAGGCCTGAACGCCCCTAATGGACCACGGAAAGGTGTGCGTGCCGGCGATCGAGCCGGATGATATTGACGGTAAGCCAAACTTGGGCAAATCGAGTGTTCCGGCCTTGGAGGCGGACGCCTATCGACGGCTTTCTCGTAGATCTTTTCGAGACGTTTTGCCGCCAACTCCAACTCATCCATGGTCATACCGTCCCGGAGGGCGATGCCGACCTGGAGGGCTGGGAGGAGTTCACGGTGGGTTTGTACCACCTGATCAATTCCGCTAACCGCGGGGCTAATACGCGAATAGTACCCGCGGATGCTCGCGAAATAATTATTGACCGATTCACCCTCGGCCTGTGTACGAAGAGCGAGTTCCTCGCGGATCGCCTTTTGGTAATCAGGATCCGTGTATTGCGTTCGGAAATTAGCCCGAACCTGTTCCCAGGTTCGGAATTCTGGGCAACGGCCCCGATACCAGGTCAGCGCTGGACCGGATAATAACAACGGTATGCCACCGATGAGAACGTCATCGGGGATTGGGAGGAATGCCCGCCCGTCCTCAATTCTCGCGAGGAGAATGATTCCACGTCTTCGTGCGGAAAACCGGAGAAATGCGCGCCCCATTTCTTCATTGAGTTTAAAAGAGATGCGGAATCCAGAGGCCTACGCCTCGGGCTACTTCCTTCTTCCGAAAAGTGGAAGTCTCCCTCAACCGGAATCAGCCGTTGAGGGGATGAGCAGCCCATTTCCTGGGGGAATGGCCTCTCGTATGAGGGATGCTGACCTCCGGGTCTCGGGGGATTCCACCCCAGATCAGGGGGATTTGCCCCTGACCGTTGGGCAAGATCTCTCCCATGTTCGGGAGGATGAGATTGCCACGGTCCCCGAGGGAAGGCCCTCCGAGCCTGTGAATAGTTACCCGCCTGTGTAGGCGGACAGAGAATTTCACCCTCGACACCCGAGTAAGGTCCGGGTTGTCTGGGATAGTAGCCAGGCCACCAAGGTGGCTGGAGGAACTGACCAGGGTTTTCGCTTGGGTAGGATGCCGAAGGGTTGTATCCCTCGGATTGTAAAGGTCGCAGCCGTGGAGGGTGATTTCCTTTTGCGCCAGCCACCCTGTCCGGATTGCCAGCTGGGATTGTCCCTACTGGAAGGTCCTCGTCGACGACTCGATTAGAGCCGTGACTGGATACCGACGAGACCGGAGTGGCGCCGGAGGCCTCGGCATCGGTCACTGTACGACTTGCTCGAGACCCACACCGTGTAACTTTTATTTTTGGTTTCGCGGTCGTTGAGGTGGTTTTTCTCGTAACCCTCCTTTTGGGAGGCGCAAGATTTTCCATCTTGTGGCCGTCCGTTTGGACGGATTGGTCGACAGTAAGATCGACTCCTGGAGCCGCAGCTCCGGATTCGCGAATCCCAGACCCAACGGGTCGAGGAGCCTCAGTACTAGGGTTTTTAGTACTGGGAGGTAAACCTGGCGAATCACTGTCGTGATCCCCCATGATCGGCCTCTCCTAACCCGATTAAGGAGGGAATTATCAATTGATAAAAACGAGTAAGACCGACGAAGATCGGATACCCGCAGACCAAAAAAAGAAATCGAAGAAGTAGCCTATATAACTTCGGAAAGTCGCCGAGAAGCAAAAAAAAAAGAAAAAGAAAAATCGGCGAATGGCCGAGACTAATCGGAAAATAAACCGAAGTAACTCAGAAAATAGCCGACAATGAATCAGAAAATACGTCGCTGAAAGTCGAAAAATAGCTGGTAATAAACCAGAAAATAAGCCGGTGAAAATCGAGAAATAGCCGATGAGAAATCGGAAAATAGCCGATGATCAATCGGAAAATGGGCCGATGATAAATCGGACAATAGCCGACGATAAATCGAGAAAGGAAGAAAAAAAACGGTGGATATCGGAGTCTCCGATAACCCGTGACGAATAAAAATTGATATCATTTTTAAATTTCACTTGCCGATCGTAGTCGATGGAAGCCAGATTCAGAGGCTCCAAGTGAACCCTCTTCTTTTTTGTAATCCCCCACACAAAAAAAAGTTTATCACATGACCCCAAAAAAAAAGAAAGTGTGGTATTGAAAACTATGTAACAAAAAAAAAGCAAGTTTCCACTTCGCGTTTGC
Source organism: Fopius arisanus (assembly GCF_000806365.1). Lineage (NCBI taxonomy): Eukaryota > Metazoa > Arthropoda > Insecta > Hymenoptera > Braconidae > Fopius > Fopius arisanus. Next base: position 16,368 of record NW_011888141.1, on the reverse strand, counting down.
CACTCAAGTCCGAAATAATAAATCTCAGTAGTCTGTTAATAAATCGATACCAAATTTCGAACTAGCTTCTTTAAATGCTCAAACTGTACTGAACAGAAGGAGGTTAAGGTCTCCTGAAAGTTGGCTGCCAGCTGAACGCGGGGATAACCCCCCTCCTGCCGCGGGCTTGCTACCCCCTACTCGTGACGGTACCAGGGGAACATGATCCCCTCTTAACGACCGATGATGTCATTATTGACGTCTGGATAATCCGCAATCGCACAAAAAGGAAAACGTCTCTCTCAACTCTCACCCGAAAACTGCCTTAGTCCCGAGGACAATAGCGACAGGACAACAATTCCTTCGAAAAACAAAACTCCAGCGTGATGAGGTCATCACGGGATCGCGAAACTTCCAAACCAAAAAAAAAAATTTTATTTTATCTTTAATTGGCCTAAAAGGAGACACGGCATAAGAAATAGCGAAAACGTAAGGACTCTCAACGCGAAAAAAAAATCTCTCTATACTATTTCCACGCGATAATATTATCGCGGGACTGAGGCATACCCAAACGAAATCCCCGCCAAAAATTCTAAATCTCACGAGAATTGAAAAATTAGTCGCACTAAAAATCAGAAGCGATCATTCTCACAATTTTAATATTTTATTTTTAATCCTAGCTAACTTCTTAATTTCCCACAACCTCGTAAGCCTTCATTTAATTCTCTGAACCTCCAAAAAGAAAAGAAACGCAAAAAAAAATAATCCCCATTATGCCTCTATACCCTTCGTGCCCCACGTCGGGCGCCATTTGTAACGTGGCATTTTCCCGGGAGACAGAAAAATGCCCATTACCTTCGCCCTACTTCCCTTAAGCCTAATAAAACCTGCTAAAATTTAACCTTATGGGCGCCAGGTAATTTTTGCCCGGAATTACCAAACCGGAAAAAGTCCTTAATCCTAAACATAACTAACCTCGAAATTCATTGTATCGAAAATCGTACCTCAAACTCCTAAAGCTCTAACTCAAAAATATACTCTAAAATCAAAAAGGAAACCTGAAGGGAGCGGGAAGGATAATTAGGCTTCGGGGAAAGGTGACGGTCCTGGGGTCGCTCAGTATGCCAGTTGTGGAGAGAGGGGTGGATCGTAGATGGGGGCAAGGTTACTGCAAAAATCGGGAAAAATACCAAATAAAAAGGAAACGGGAAGTGAGAAATAAATTAATGCAACAAAACATTGTCCTTACGTGTTCCGCTATTCATGTCAAAATTCGGTACAATAATAATAAATGATGAGCAATTGTATTATACCAATCTGCTTCCGAATCTCATTAGCCATTTTTAACTTCCTCTAAGAATTACGTTCCAGCCAAAAATCTCCAAATTCAAATTTAATTCTCCTTTTCAATTATCGCGAAATAGGTATTTTCTAACAAAAATCCAAATAAAACTTCAACTGCCTCCTTAAATCCCCGCGAACATAATTTATTTAACAAATACCGAATATATCGTTGAATATCCCACACTTGTATCCAATAATCTCCTCGGAATGCGGCCTCAAGGATTATCGATTGGCGATAATCCGAGGAATAACCGAAATATTATTTGCGCCCGGGAAATCGATAATTTCCCGGAATAGGACCCTCAACGAGTGAGCACGAGCGAAAGAGAGAGAGAGAACAAGAGAGACGGCACTATGCTTCGCTGCTCGGTTAGCAGCGAGGAGAAGTACACAACATAATCTATCTTTACTTTAAATTCGATAACTCGGAATCTGCTCAGCAGATTCCGGGAAACCCTTGACCATCTGGTCTGGGACATCATTCCCCACACTCCCACAAAAGTTCAGGCGTAAGGGCCCATCATTAACCCCGTTTACGCAATTAATAATCACGAGGAAATTTTAATACGCGATTCCCCACCTGTTGCACACAGCCACGCGTTGGCGGCCTCGATTGCGCCACGAGCGAGAACCACTGGCCTTGTGCGTTGGCCGCGGACAATTTCACTCAAAATCCGCATAAATTACCCCCAAAATCCCCATAATTTACACTAATGACCTCCCAACCGCACTGGGGGATAATACAGGCCGAAATTATTCGGAAAAATCCATCCACAGACCTCTCCATAACCACCCAAAACTTGGGGGACACAACCGACGCCATTTCCATGGCTCGGAAAAATCTCTGACCACCAATAACTTATTGGGGAGCCGCCAAACAAGGGGAAAAATCTTTAATTAAGGCCGTAAAAACTCACTGTGGATTTTCTTGCTGCCCTTCTCTTTCGTTTCAGGACCATCCTGGTGGCAGCTAATTATCCTGGTGTTCTCGGGATGGTGCACTATCACGTCTCACTACTCTCTATTCTTTTTCTCCCGTGTGGATGATTCCGAGGTTAATGTTAATGTGCGGAACTGTTTTTCGGAGATCAGTGTCGCGTTGCGCTGACCTCCCTAATCACGCCTCCCAATCGATCCGGTGTCGATTGGTGGATCCCTCTACCTTATTCTCGGTCAAGCCCTTCGCGGGAGAATTAATTCAAATTTGAATTAATTCCCAGTCATTAAACTTTATTTCGCGCTAATTATTTTCTCGTGATCGGGTCTCCTGGATCCTCGGGACTGAAGGACCTTACTCCTTAACCTTAAGCGTAATAATTTTAACCTTAATCGTTATTTATTTTCGGCAATCCGCCGGGATAACGACTAATTTTATCCCGTGCGGCCTTCCACCCGTATTCAGTCTTTGGCAATCCGTCGGGGTTGTTAATATTTTTAACCCGTACGGCCTTCCACCCGTACCAATCAATCCCTTAAATCCTTTCCTCTGGAGCGCCGGCGTTTTAACCGGGCCTACCCGACCCGAACACTTACCCTTAACCTTAACCCTAAAATCCCTAAACCACCCCGAAGGGTGAAAATAATCACAATTTCAACCTACCTCTAACTTCTTATTCTTCGCGCTCTCTCTCTCGTTATTATTTTTATTTGGGGCACTAACGGGCATCCCCGATGCTCGTTACATATGCAATGTAATGCAAGCAAGTGCGGGTAGGAAATTAGGCTGGGGGGCATCACGTGGGTACTAAGACGAGTAGGTGAAAATCCAGAATGGTCATACCATTTGGTACCAGTCAATTTATTTATTTAAAATTATATTCATATAACATATTTCATATTAATTATCTTGAATTTGATTTCAGACTCTTCTTTAAACGGTCTAGAGGATTGAATTTCTCCAAAGCCGAATCCCAAGAGATTCTCGATTGGATGTGTCGACTTGGAAAAGTAAGATGCATGAAGGCCACTAACTGGGGACTTGAATTTTGGATGCTAGTGAAAGCGCTCACTCCAGTAAGTCTCTCTAAAATGAAGGATTTTTCAATTTTAAAACATTTAATTTAAAATCTTTCGTTTAAATTTGAACTTTTTAGCCGAAAATACATTGAAATTTATTATAAAATTTGTGTTGCGGGAATCACTTGAATGATTATAAAAAAATAATGATAAAAAAAGAGGAACAATTATTGAAGGGCGCTAAAAAGCAATATTGACAGTAAGGTATCGACCATGTTTACACATAAATAATATAAACAACGCAACTTACCATTGCTCTTCAAGAGATTAACTGACAGCTAGACGCTACGATAAGCTGCGAATTTTTCATAATTTTCTTGTAAACTTGGTAAATTCTTTCAATTAATATCGCTCTTTAGCGCGCTTCAATAATTTTGCTTTTCTTTTCATCATTTTTTTATAATCATTCGAGTGATTCCCGCAACACAAATTTTCTCATGATTTTCAATGTATTATAGGCTAAAAAGATGAAATTTAAACACAACATAACGTTCGATAGATAGTCAATTCGGGCCTTAAACTTATGAAAATACCCAAATTACATGGTCTAAATCAGGGCCCGGCAACCTTCAGGTAGTCGGGAGCCAGCCTATTACAAGGGTCGGGATAATCCTCTTGGCCTAATGTGTACCCAATTAGCCAACCATTGTGTGCGAGTAAGTCCCAGTGGTGACGATATTTTAGTCAGCCACGTAGAGTGGCGTGCGAGTCGAATAAAACTGGCGGATTCACCAGAATTTGCGCCACATTTCAGTTTAAAATTTTAAATATAAAATTGAACAAGTAAAATTTGCATAGGAAAACCTTGGAGAATTTATTTCCGAAATGGTAGTCGGCAATTATTATTGTTCTTTCAAATAGTAATATTGGAACTCTAAATTTGAAAAATGAAAAGTTGCCATTGTCGACTATCGAATATATTCCTGGAAATTCCATTGCCGATTTTCATATTACATTTTGATTTTTGCTCATTTTGCCACGTCAAAATGAAAAATGAAATTTTTTATTCGTAGCATGAGAAAATCAATTTTCTCATTATTTCTCCGGTGAATCGTACCTTCTAATCTTTAACTTCGATGGAAGGATAGCATCTCTGGCACGGTTCGAGTTTATATTTATTACTTCAATTCCAATGTTTAGGTTTCCAAGAAACGAACCTGCACTATATTATAGTGCACCATATAAACCGCGTTTTCCATTGACCATGGTCATTCATCGAAACTGTCGGACATAGTTATCACTTATTCGGGGCAATCCAAGTTCTATCCTTCCATCCATTACTATTGAAAACGGCATATTAATAAATTTTTATTGATTTTCGACAGACATTGAAATTGCACGAATATTGCTCATCCCTCTAAAATCCAAAATTAAAATTCAAATTAAAATTGCCGTCAAATATTGCATTTTTTTCAGTAAATGGCTAAATCGTCTGGACATAAAATAATTCTCCACGGTGAGTGCTCATCATGAAAGCATTGAAATATTTTTTTGTCTAATGTTGCTGCCTATTTCGAGTGAAAAATTGATATTTGTATTTCAAATTTATTAAAGTTTAAAATTGCCGCTCGATCACACGGCCGTCCTCTGCTGATATTGGTCAAACTAGGCCTCAGAGAGAGAGAAAAATCGAATTAGAGCAGGTAGTTTCGTTAAGTGGATGAGGCCCTCTCCCAGCTCTCACTAACGAACCTCGGGAGCCGCGTGAGCCCGATGAGCCCAGGTTGCCGGGCCCTGGTCTAAATTGTAAGAAAAAATATTTCATCAGAGACTACAAGACCGAACAATTCGATCGATTGAAGGACATAATTACACACACCTGCGTAAATTTTGGAGATCGTACGCGATCACAAGACCTCTCCAGGAGTTATTCTTATACTGGGAAAACAACACAAGATTGAAAAACCTCAAGTAATTTCATTAAATAAAATTCATATGAATATTTTATAAAAATCAAAATAATTACCACTAATTACCACAGTCGGTATGATCATTTTCTTCCTATTACCATTGATTAAAATTTAAATTATTCATACTTAATTAATTATTTGAGGAGAATGAGGCAACCTCGCTAAACCCGGATAAATTTGAAAATTCAACAATTTCAAAGTTTTTACGTCAACAGAAAAACAGGACAACGAATATCATCTTCTGCCCAAAAGCTTGGCATTGAAAAAAAACACACATCGCCATTTACCTAAGAAAAATGTTTGATACTTAACATTTATTATGTTTTATGTAATTGAATTATACAATTATTCAATCTTAAAAGTTTCATTTATAATAAACGCAAATTTTTGTGAAAGATTAGTGTGTGTGCTGCCATCTACCATACTATACGCGTACCCTTCCCTCGTGAACATTCACATGAGAATGCATCCACCGCCATGACACCTTCTACTTAACGAAAGGGAAATGCCCACGAAGTTACTAAATAATTACGAGGTAATCGCTAATCAATTGTAACGTGACATTTCCCTAAGCGACCGGAAATGCCCATTACCTTCGCCCTTCCTCCCTCTGACCTCCTCGCCGATACCAAACTTAACAAAAATCGGGACCTAAAAAGGTTGCCGGGCGCCAGCTAATTTTTCCGATCGAGAAACGAGCAACTCGAAACCTAAATCTAATTTAAAACCGCAAAACGTA
>NW_011888141.1:4709-8920 GCF_000806365.1 Fopius arisanus | reverse complement strand
TTAGTTCCGGTGGATTAAGCGCGATGGCACTAATTGTCCTAGCGCGCTACTTCCTCCCCATTCAAATTTGAATGGGGGAACTAAATTTTAATAATTAACCCAACTAACAAACTATCGCGGCTAGTCTTTCCCGGTTGTTTTTCCCCGGGGATTCGTGGACACTTTAACACTAATTATCTTAACCTAAGACGGCAATTCGGGGAGGTGTCGGTCGTAACACCCCCACCGACCTTCCAACACTAACCCGTAAATAAAATTCCTCACGAATCCCTCTTTTAGGGGTGCTGGCACTCGCAGCCAGACGGTTCATCCCGGGAAGATTTCGCGAACGGAATCGCCTCCAAGTCTACGTCGGATGATAATTCTATTTTATCCCTCTTCGCGACGAGATTGAGGACCGGCACGATGTCCTCCCCTAATTGCTAATTCCAAAACCCTTGGCTAACCCTAAACATTCCTTAATAAATCTCTAAGCTTCGGCTGATTCGGCAGGGAATAACCCATGTAATTTTTCCCCCCGTAAATTCCCCTAAAATTCCCTAATGTCCTGCTAATTCCGGAATTAGCAGGGAAAATCCTAACAATTTAAACCGCCTTAGCGTAGCCTCCGGCTGTCCGGGAAAATCGCGAAACCGTGATTTTATGTTAATGTTTAATTGCTATTAAATTTCCTCCACTGGTGTGGGATTCGCGGGTTGGGCGCGGCTCTCTCTCTCGAAAAAAACGGTGTATGTCACACAATTGAAGATGAATTAAGGTACTTTTCTACAGTGTATTTTTAAACAAAAACAAACCCCCGTAAATATTAAGTTAAATAGATCAAAGTCAATAACACTCGAAATAGTTCCTTACAAATTGATTTCATTTCTAGATTCAACTTTCACCTCACCTTTGGCATTGGAGCTCCGCACTCTACAAATTGTTCTAAAAAAATGGAATTAATAACCTATCAGGACCAATTGTCTTCGCTGTCAACAGACATCGATTCATTTATTATAACCTCCACAACACTTAGTGGATTCCGACCTGGCCCCCGATTCCACCTCAAGCCATTTTATGGCGGTGCAAGTACATCTAAAAAGGTAAAAATGCTAAAACAAATTGAAGAAAAACGTCCTGGATTATTACCAAAGAGAAACGTTAAAGAGTTCATGCTGGGCGGGGATGGATATTGGACGATTTGGGTAATGATCACTAATCATTCTTTTCTAAATGTAACGAACGACCAAGATGCACGTGCTGATCAGGATGATGATAACACGATAACCCCAACTTATAAAGGACGATTCATAACAAATGTTTCAAAAGCAATAGATCAGTTGCCTCCCAATAGCAATACCAGACTTCTAAACGGTACAACGGTACTAGCGAGTGACGATCGACCAATCACTATTTGCAGCCACGAGTGGTCCTTATTTGCAGAAAAGTTGTATAACATTCATCGTAGCAATGATCAACAATTTATCTTTTACCAATATGCCCATGGTTTCAAAAATCAAAACATTGAGGAAGAGATAATACCATTATTACGACTGATTCTAGGTGAAACTTCTCATCGTGACACATTATTTGCGCAGGTGCACTATGCACTTCAATTTCGTGGTCCAGCACAGACGGGAATAATGATGGATTTATCAACTCTGCATCATTTTGCTCAAAGAGATGGGCCTTTGAGAAAGTACTACCATATCCAAAACCAATACGGATTCTGTTCAAATATCACGTTAATGCTAACGGTATCACGACTAATTACATATGCCGGAGCACATGTCCCTGAAATCCACAAAATAATGGAGTCACTGTTGCCTTGCTTCACCACGTATACCATGTGTGGTAAACGAAGCTTACCTTTATTACATCGATCAAGACGGCAACAAATAGCCGTAGATGCTCTAATCAACAATAGGATAGCATCGATGTTGAACTATTTTCAACATAGTCGCAATAACCAAAGTCTACGCTTCGAAGTAGTTGTCCAAAGTGATAAGATTGAAATTATCTTACCTCACAGAAACAGAATGAGTCAATTGGAACGCATACGGTCACGATTAATAAACGAATTATTGGTGAATCGTTGTTTATACATCATAAAAAATCCCATTTATCATGAATATTTACAAACGCAAGAAGATTCATGGGGCAAACTTCTTGGGGCCTACACCAATTGCGTGAAACCTTATACGAAACAAATGATAAGTGAATTAGTTGATGCAGAACATCTACATCACATCACAATGAGACGAATCTTTCGCGAAATCAGACGTTATCGTCGCTATAAGGCTCTCCTCGATGGCGATAATGCAGTAAATCTTCCTTCACTAGAAATGTTTGATATTTCATCGCAAATTGTACCAACTCCACCAGCAAGAAACCAATTGATATCGTTATATACATTTGAGTTCCCAAATCAAAGCTGGGATGAGAAAATTCCTTACATATATCAAAAACTATTCACTGAACTAGAGAAGAAAATATATATAGTTCTCCGAATGTACGCATCGTACGCATTCAGGAATTGTGGTATGAGAATAGCAGAGCAATGGAAATCCATTGATGTTCGCTTCCAGTTTTGTCCAATTGCTTACTTAAATGTTAAATTTATTGAGGAACATAGGGTAGACCAGTATTGGTCACACACAATAACCACAAATGATGTAGCTACAGCTATCTGCTATCCACGGACCGTGGTGGGCTCCATTATGACGTTTAATGTGTTCAATCGTCAGGATATAAATCGAACCCTAGTAGCTCAAATTAGTAAATTCATTAACAAAAATGAAATCCGAGTCTTTCCAACTTTTCTAATTTATGGAGCAATATATCCCAATCAAAGAGGGTGGAGTCAAATTCCATCAAGCCACGAATATCCTAGGATTTCTGGTGCTCTTAGATCTCAACTACAGAATCTACGTCAATATCGTGATATTGTAGTTGATGAAACAGATGACAGAAATGATAGCTCTGAAACTCGAGATGCCTCTGAAAATGGTAATGAGTCTGGTGAGAACTACCTTGATCGTCATCGAAGCAATGATGATTTGAACCAACATCATGAACATCCATCACATTCAGGAAATAATGACGTAGAATCAAGACAATCACCTCATGTTTCACCAACAGTGCAGGACAATGAATTGAGTGATCGATCTTCAAGTATTATGTTTCCCTCAAATTCATCGCCATCCTTATCATTCGGCTCTAGGCAGGGCGATGCTTTGGAAAATGAGGAGAACTACGATTCAAATGATGAATCATCAAGTTTGTTGTTTCTCACGAATTCATCATCATCGTCATCGTTATCGTTCGGAAATTTATCATGGGAGCATAATCAAGCTATGGCAACATCAAGCAGACCACCAAGTCCCAGCCGGTCTCAACATTCAAGGAATACCTCATGGATATTGAATATTTCGAGTGAAGAATTCGAAGACGAATCGAACAGTTTATCGAGTCTAGTGACGAGTGTTCAACAACGACACTCAAGAAGTTCCTCTCTGAGTTCTTTGATTAATCAATTTGGATTATCGTTATCGTCTTCAGTACACACAAACGATAGGAGACCAGACGTAGTAGCAGAATCATCAACAGATTCGACACATAATACTGAAACTCGTGATCATGAAGCAAGGTCCAAAGAATCAAGTGAGACAAGTGCAAATCAAAATGAAGATGATTTTCCAACGAAAAATTCAAAAAAAAGAAAATTGGATAAATCATAGGTATTAAATTGTCTAATCATTCAATTATCAACACGATCATGACTTGTAGACAATTACTAAGAGCTGTGCCAACCACTGATCTATATATTCACAAACTTAAATGCTACAGTATTCATTAGATTAATCGGATAGTACACTGAGTGAGAAACAGCCTCCTGAACCTAACTAAAGAAAGCTCTCAAAGGGATTATACGAAAAATTATTACCAATTTCAAATTTTATATTTATTTTAAAGTTCAACATTGTTTTTGCATTTGTTGTGTCATTTTCATTTGCATGAACATGCTTCGTTGATTAACTTCATAGCCTATTGTAAATTACCTTACAATTTTAAGGTGTAATTTTATGCAATAAAAATTTTGATGATGATTCAGCGTCAAAGATCCTTGGAGACATTATTTCCATGTAGCTTTCCAAGTCCTAATTATCAGGGAATCATCTATAAAATTAAAATAAGACAGGGTTTTAAGAAAAAAGCATGAAAGATGAGGA
>NW_011888141.1:0-1604 GCF_000806365.1 Fopius arisanus | reverse complement strand
CAGACGAAAGACTGCACAGGAGCTCGAGGCTATGTTAACGGAGGTCGCTGCAGATCTAGAAAAAAAGGCCAAGCCGATGCTATCTCAACGTTAGCAGCAAATTGCAGAAATTGCTAGAGATTTGGCAAAGAGCGCGAGCGATGACGAATTTGCCCATCAAACCCTCGATTTTGATCCACTGTTTCCGCGTATGCTTTCCGACTAAAAATTTAAGCGTTTTTCTAAAACTTTGTAACATTTATGTATCTTTAAATAAACATTTTATACAGTTTCAAATAAAAAAAAACAGTTTAGCCTTCGTTAAATGTACCTGAATTTCCCTTCCCTACACCACACCTTTCCCTTGAGTTTGGAAAACTTTCCCTCTCCTTGTCTTCCTATTTCACCTGTTTTTTTACCCTGAACATCTCTTTCCTCCTCAGTGTCCAGACGGTGTTTTGCTCTTCCCTTATCTTCCAACCATTTCCTTCCTTGAACGTCTTTTTCTTTTTCACTATCTGGAAGGGAAGTTTCCCCTTTCCTTGTCAATCACCTGTTTTTCTTCCTGAGCATCCTTTTCCTTTTTGCTATGTAGCTGTGGGCGAGTGGGGGAAGCTGGTGAGTATATAAGCTGCGAAAATTTCCCCACAGTCACTTCCAAATTTTCCTCAGTGTTTCAGTGTTTGTGCCCTCGTGTTAAAAAAAAAAAAAAATCAAAAATGGATTCCTGCATCATCGTCGCCTCAATGGTAAGTGGTTTTCCCGACGTGTTTTTTGTTGTGGTTTTGTTTCCGTGTTTTTTTCTTGTGGTTGTTTTTGGTGCTTGTTTTCGCCGTTTTTTTTTTCTAATGAATTTCTTTTGGTTTTTATAGTGCTTTTTTTCCCCGTGGTTTTTTTTTCGTTTTTTTTTCCGCGTTTTGTTCTCCGAAAGTGGTTTTCTTCCCCTGTTTTTTTTCCGTTGTTTTTTTTTTGTTGTCGCGTTTTTTGTTGTAGTCGTTTTTTCAGTGTTTTTTTTTGCTTTTTTTTTCTGACGGGTTTTTTTTTCGGGGGTTTTTTGCGCGGTTTTTTTTCCCTCACGTTTTTTGGTGTTATTTGTCGGTGCTTGTTTTTCTCACGTTTTTTTTTTGTCGGTGTATTATTCTGTCGCGTTTTTTGGAAAACCCATCTTTACGTGGTTTGGTTGTGTTGTTTTTCGTGGGGTTTTTTGTCACATAAATCTGTTTCTTTCCTTTTCAGATGGTTGCCGTAAGGCGGGAGAGGGCCTACAGGAGGGAGGCCAATCTCTGGTTCCGGTGGGAGGAACCGGAAACATAGACGCGGGATGCCCCTCCAACGACTCCTTTGACGTCACAAAGATGTGGAACGCTATATAAACTTCCCTTCTAAGATGTAAAAATCTATGCCGTATGAAGGACGGCGGTGCTCCATATAGGCAAGAAAAATGAATAGAAGAGAAATAGAAGAAATGGCTAGGAGCCGGATAGCTCAGTTGGGAGAGCACCCGATGCATAATCGGAAGGTCCCGGGTTCAAGTCCCGGTCTGGACTATCCATTTTTTCAGTAATTTTTCTCGCAAAAATTATATGGAGAATTATCCTGTTCCCCTTCCTACCTCATCCAAATCC
>NW_011888140.1:10089-25478 GCF_000806365.1 Fopius arisanus | reverse complement strand
ACTAAACAGATACGTGTCGGTCTTGAAGTGACCTGTGTCGGAGAGTTCCTTCCGGTGGTGCAATTTATGGGGGTGCGTCCGAACCGTTCAACGATTTCAATGTCACGGGATGAATGGGGTCTACTGTACAAGGACATGACTTCAATTACGGAGTATTTTGATACAACGAAGTTTCACCCAAACGCCATCCACAATGTACCTGCAAAGCAATTTGGGGGGCTGACAGTGAAATTCCACCAGAGTTTTGAAAAACTCTGTGCGACCTTCGTACGTGACGGGGAAAAAAATCTTCTCATTATGATGAAACCTAGTATTGAAACATTAAAAACCAAAGCTGTATGGATCACCCAGTGGCTGGATTTCTTGGATTCATTACCTTTGAGAGAATACAAGGAGTCTCTTGTCAAGGGCATTACACGTGTTAGAATGGGTTACATGGCCTACAATAGAATGCCTGTTACTGAAGAACTGCACCATCGCATCGGAAATAATTTCGAGGAGATATATCTGCTGGCCAGAGATGACCTTCAGCGCTCAAACCCTGATGCCAATTTGGGATATTTATATCAATTATTTGGCGAGCTGTATCATTTATGTTATGACGAGCTAGATGGTTTCACCGGACGACCATACCGAATGCCCTCATACTAGAAAATTATACCTAAGATAACGATAATATTATAATTTTATATGCGTGTATACTTTTAAATATGTTGCACTGTAAAAACTGTAGCTCATCATTTTCTAATCAATTAAAGAAAAAAAGTCATTCATAATTCTCGTGTTAATAATTTACAAAACCTCCACCCTTTCCCACCCACCCCATTTCCCCCGGATGTCTATTGTACTTATGTAATCCTTAAGGAAAAACCAGGGATCACGCTTAGACCGGAAGTCTATTGACCAAAATTACGCAACATTTAAGGAAATTATAACAAAGGCGGGCGCATCCACAATTTAAAGTCAATTTCCCTTTGTCAGTGGACAAAGGGGGTGAACGTGTCCAGACGCACATCCACACAATACCCCCTGGGGGGCCCACCTGCACCTGCACGTCCATTTCCTGGAAAGAAGGGGGGTGGGGGCGTGGGAAATTCCCCAATACTGGCCACTTACTACTTCGGTCGCGTCGTTCATTTTTTTAGTTTTTTTTAGTTCGCTCCTGTGATCATTTAAAACATCAATCAACACAACGAATAAGTATGAATAATAAATATGCTATTACAATGTACAGTTTTCTAATTAGATTTTTTTTTCATTTTTCCAGTATTGCCAAGATTGCAAAATTATACCGACGCCCTTGAATTATTTTGAGGTTACACACAAACCAAACCACAGCGAATAAATCCGGATCGTGATCTCATCTCCGCCGCCTCTTATGAGTTGAGTTGGGCTGTAGAAACAATGGTCCAGGATCGCGATGCAGTTGCTCAACCGGCGTCAGTCACACATTCATCGCCGATCTCGGATACGCAGCTTAACAATCTCAGGCATGAGACCACCCTTCGTATGCAGAAATTGAATCTTATCAGCGGTATTGTTCGCTGACAATACTACTCATCAACCACACTATCATAGAGACGCACGTAAGTTATCACTTTGAAGAAAAATTTGAGAAGAAATACCAATTTCATTTTTATGAATATTTTTCATACTAGAAATCCGTGGATAATAATTATGTTAAGATGAACAATTCATTTTATGCAGCATGTATCATTTCTACTTTTTCGGAAAAAATTTATCTTACTTTTCTGTAATTATGCATGTAATAATACAAAGTGGACACAAGTTCCGCCGATTTAAAGTCTCTGACTTTCCTAAATTTTCCATGCCTGATTTTCTCTTTTTCCAGACGATTTTTTTTTTTATTAAAGTAATTTTTTTTTACAAATGTAATTTTCTGTTCTCTTAGCATGTTTTGACATGTTACTGCTAGAACTTCGTTCAAAAGAGTACTTGCTACAATTAAATATTACTTTGATATTATTATTTCGTGTCGTCTTGTCTTCAATCTTTATTACAATTAAACCGACATATCCCTTCTACTTCTCATCCTTAAATTTTACAATTCAGTTTTTACAGTTTTACCGTTCCATTTTCATTTTTTTTCCTCTATTCGTATGTCAATGGGGTTTACCTCAAAATCAGAATAAAATCCCGCAGTATACCTATATGATTAAAGCTCTCAAAGTCTGGTATTATGACCACAAGTGGCGCGGAGACTAGTTTTGTTTTCTCTTTGTACCAAGACACCAGTAAGCGAAATGTGCAAGATTTTTTGGAAGAGTAACAAGTTACAGGAAAAATTTCAAGATGAATGCATTTCCGTTTTTAAAAATATATTCAATTGCAATAAAAACATTAATATGTATATTTGACAATGGCATATTCACAAATGAGAATTTGTTTCTTATTGCTAAATATTTTTCATAAAATTGGAATATTTTTTGGTGTGTTTTTTTTTCAATGATCTTCAAAATCCACAGAGATCCGCCATTTTTGGGCTAAACCTTTTTTGTAGCCCTGATTTAGACCTACAATAAAGGTTTGTTTAAAGTAGAGAGAACAAATGCCCCCCAACTCAACAAGTGATCGATGAATTTCGGACACTTCCGGAGTTCATCGGATCGTTTGCCCGAGGATCAGCAACCAACTTGGGAGCGGGGAGCGCCCCCCCCCCCTCCACCCCTAAATTTATTCGTACAGTCAACGTCTTAGAATACGCATCTCAACTTTTCTGTGACAATTTAACGGCTAACAACCCTCAACGTTTTCCCGCGAGCGTACTTAACCGACGCGCAACTTATTTCTCGCATAATCAACAATAATTTAATGTTTAACACCGTTATTTCAACGTGAACTTACACCCAATCACCGTTAACTCACCAATTCTTGTATATATTTTGTATATTTGAGACAAGCGACAATTAAACGCCTAGTGTTTTATATCTCGGGTTTAACCGATCTTTTCTCCTCATCCCGATACACCGTTTCCAATTTTCCGACGCCCGACCACCCAAAAATCAACGTCCCTCATTAAACATTAGTCCTTCGAGCCGGATTGGTGCGCGAAAAAACCGTGAAAAATTATGAATGTGTCGTGCAAATGCAACGGCCAACGAAAGGGACCTCAAACCCTGTCATAAACTCAATGGCCTTCTCGAAACATCAGTAACCTTCAACGGACACCTGACGCGCGAACAATAGATATTTATTGACCTCGCGCATTTGTTTTCGTTTGTTTACGTTTTTCGAGTGTCTGAAGTTTCGTCGACTGCGCGTGCGAAAGTTCGGGAGTGTTCGACTATCCTCGCGCAACGACGTCACAGCAGTCCCCAACGCTCGGGACAACACTCAACAGGTGGAGCCGCAGCGCGCGCCTAGCTCAACGGTCGGTAACGCACCGAGCACTCCAGTTACCATCATGTCAGACTCAGCAGAGCAAACAACAACGCAACTCAACGAGCCCAACGTCCAGGTCAATGATATACCTTCAATCATCATTAACTCTCCTGAAAATCAACCACCAGTCCCAACTGAACGAGAAGAATGGGCAAATGCCGTGGAAGACCCACCGCAACCTGCCCTCAACGAAATCAAAACGAGACTGTCGGAGATCCCAGCCTCTCAATCATCACCTGAACGAATTTATCCCCAGCAACACTCAATCAAATTCAGTTTCTGGAGGATAAACAGCTGGAATTCCACGGCATCTACGATGAGATGATGCGCATGACAGCCTCAGGCACAACCATGGAAGAGCTCAACGGTCAGGAGGCCTGGGTGGATTTTGATAATCCGGACAATCCCGGACAATCATTCGCAACTTGCCCTCCGATCACATTTTCATCAACGGAACGCCCAACGAACACCCAACTAAAACGCATTGACTTGCCAACATTCAAGGCAAAATTCTCGCAGTGGAAGAAATTTTCAGACCTGTTCCAGAATCTGGTGGGAAGGCAACAAGACATGTTACCAGCTGAAAAACTGGTGAGGCTAAAGGAAGCCCTCCAGGGACCTCCAGCTGAGCACATTTCATCGTTCACAGCTACAGATGCCAATTACGCGAAGGCGTGGGAGAAGCTGCAACGGCATTATGAGAATCCACGTCTCATCGCAGGGCACCTGTTCAACAAAGTGCTCAACCTGCAAACGATGGCCAAGGGAGATTTGGGTGAGCAGTTTGTCTTCCACCTGCTCAAACGCTCCATGGAGGTGGACATACGCACCACATGGGAGCGAAAATTGGGGCTTCAACGAATTTTGTACCCTTGCAAGAGCTCGTCAACTTCCTGCAGTCAACCGCCAGAGGCATGACTCCAGACGATCAACAAGAGTCAACGGGGATGAAGGCCAAAATCAACGCCACAAAGGAAACCAACGCAACGAGCACGTGCATACCATGTGGCTGAGTCGACACCCGAACCAAACGACAATCAACCAGCGAGACCTGCTCATTGCTGTGCCTATTGCAAGGCCAAGCACTTCATAGGAAAGTGTCAGGACTTTCAACGCCTCTCGCCGAAAAGTACACTGGAGGTCATCACCGGAATGCGCCTGTGTTTCACCTGCTTCGGCACACACTCAGTGGCTAAGTGCAAGTGCACCAAGTCGTGCTTCAGATGCCCGCAACCTCGCCACACACTGCTACAGCTGGATCACAAGGAAAGGGTAGACACATCAACGCAACAAACAACGCTCCAGAGGCACAGTCAACGAGGGAGGAATCAGGTTCGAGTGTTTGATTTAATTCATGATTATCATTCATCACTCAGAACACTGATCCCCCATGTACCCTCCTCAGGACATAACAAATCAACAAGCATCATCATCAACGAAAAATCAACGCCTCGAGAAACAACGCAGCCAATCAACGTCAGG
Source organism: Fopius arisanus (assembly GCF_000806365.1). Classification (NCBI taxonomy): domain Eukaryota; kingdom Metazoa; phylum Arthropoda; class Insecta; order Hymenoptera; family Braconidae; genus Fopius; species Fopius arisanus. The sequence continues at coordinate 20,594 of NW_011888140.1, read as the reverse complement.
GAAAATGATCAGTCAGACGAATCAACGGACAATCGACTAGTACTCTTGGCTACGGCACAAGCCAGGGCAGTCTCTAACAGCGGATACCACACCATCGCGAGAATCCTCATCGACCAAGGATCAAAGCTTACATTTATTTCGGAAAGCTTGGACCGTCAACTACAAGTGCAACGCCGACACTCAATTGAACTCATTGGAATTGGTGGAAAGCACGCATGCAAAACGAGAGGGATTGTGACCATCACTCTCCAATCGACGAAAGCGCCATTTCATCGTGTTAAGATCAACGTCCACGTATTACAAAAATTAACGACACGATTGCCAACGTTTTCTTGCTCATCTGCATCCATCGGATCACTGCAGCAGCTTCAACTCGCAGGTGAGAATTATTCAACGCCTGGACCCATCAACATAATTATCGGAGCTGACAACTATGGGAAAATCATCGGTTATGAAGTCAAGAAATCCAACGACGAACAATTAGTTGGACAACTAACAACGTTCGGATGGATCATATTCGGTCCATTATGCAACATCGATTGTTCAAGGAAGGTTTCCTTATCCGCGGCAAGGGGATCCTCCAACGAACAATTAACGCAGCTTCTACAGAAATTCTGGGTCCAGGAGGAACTACCAACTGCAAAAGACGCAACCAACGAGCTCCCACCAGAGGAACGAGAGTGTGAAGAGCATTTCAGACGCACTCATTAACGAGATGGAACTGGGCGTTACATTGTGCGATTACCACTTCGCACATCAACTGCAGCGCTCGGAGAATCAAGGAATGAATCGAGGAATCGAATCGAGGCCTGTCTCAGCTCAGCTCAGAGGCCGATTGTCCCGATGACGGATGGCCCTGATCACCCTCAGGCACTAACGCGAGGGCACTTCCTCATCGGAGAGCCTCTTCAACTAGTCCCGGAGCCATCTCAAGTCGACGCCAAACGAAAATCACCCGATGGAATCTGTTGACTCAAAAAACCCAAAAATTCTGGTCCAGATGGGCCAGGGAGTGTGTGCAACGGTATCATTCAATGTACAAATGGAATCAACGTCAACAGAAAATCAAAGAAGGAAACATGGTCTTGATGATCGACGATGATCAACCTCCAGCACATTGGCCTCTGGCAAGAGTTACTGCTGTAAGGCCAGGGGCTGATGGGCTCGTCAGAGTGGCCGAATTAACAACAGTACGAGCAGAGATCTCAACGAATCGTAAGGGAGAGCCAGAGCCACAGAATGCTCGAGTTCAACGACTCACCTTCACAAGACCGATCACTAAACTCTGCTTGCTGCCAACGGATCCACCACCAGCAGATCAACCAGCAGAAATCAAGGCAGACCAGCTAGACGACAACCCAAGTGATTGAACAACGAGGATTCATCTCAAGTGATGAATGCGGGCGGGATGTTTAAAGTAGAGATGAAAAAACGCCCCCCAACCCAACGACAATTAGTCGATGAATTTCGGACACTTCCGGGGTTCATCAGATCGTTGGCCCGAGGGTCAGCAACCAACTTGTGTCCCCCCCTAAATTCATTCGTACAGTCAACGTCTTAGAATACGCATTTCAACTTTTCTGTGACAATTTAACGGCTAACAACCCTCAACGTTTTCCCGCGAGCGTACTTAACTGACACGCAACTTATTTCTCGCATAATCAACTATAATTTAAAGTTTAACACCGTTATTTCAACGTGAACTTAGACCCAATCAACGTTAACTGAACAATTCTTGTATATATTTTGTATATTTGAGATAAGTGACAATTAAACGCCTACTGTTCTATATCTCGGGTTTAACCGATCTTTTCTCCTCATCCCGACACACCTTTTGTAATTTTCCGACGCCCGACCATCCAAAAATCAACGTCCTTCATTAAACAAGGTTCAATACAAAAACGGCGTATCTCTGCGGATTTTAAAGATAATTGAAAACTAGTAGTCGCGTTGTTGGTCGCTCGCTTCGCTCGCTCCCGAAGTGGGGTGCGTAGTTGTGGGTGGCTTGCTGGCGAATGCATTCATGCGGGTGTAAACCGTTTAACGGGTCGAACCAATAACTTCCTGTTCTATAATGATTCTCCTGTCTTATAATAATTTTTATACCCCTCAAAATCCATAACGCTTTTTTGGAGAATGAATGGAGCTATTTCGTGTACAACATAATTAGCGCGCAATCGCATTAGGAGACTTCGATTGCGTTCCATTGGATCTCGATCGCATCATCCCTTCGCGAGAAAATGTTAGGAAAATTATATTTCCCTGATTTTCTGGAAAAACTGGAGAACAACACTAGAGCGATTCTATCCATAATTTGATCAGTGCTGAATGTCGTCATGACGCTTCGATTACACTATATTAAATCTCGAACGCATCTTTCATGCACGAGAAATCGCTGAAGAAATTTTTTCTCTCAAATTTGTTTCTGGAAAAACTGGAAAACGGCTGGAGCAATTCCATCTATAATCTAATCAGCACCAAATGGCATGGAAACGCTTCGATGGTATCAGTTTCACTTCGATCGCATCATCCATTTTTGAGAAATCGTTGACGATAAATTTCGGACAAGAAATCGTTGATGAAATTTCCTTTTTCGCAGTTTTTCTGGAAAAACTGGAAAATGGCTGGAGCAATTCCATCTATAATCTAATCAGCACCAAATGGCGTGGAAACGCTTCGATGGTATCAGTTTGACTTCAATCACATCATCCATTTTTGAGAAATCGTTGACGATAAATTTCGGACAAGAAATCGTTGATGAAATTTCCGTTTTCGCAGTTTTTCTGGAAAAACTGGAAAACGGCTTGAACAATTCCTTCTATAATCTAATCAGCACCAAATGGCGTGAAAACGCTTCGATGGTATCAATTTGACTTCGATCGCATGATCCATTTTTGAGAAATCGTTGACGATAAATTTCGGCCACATACATCGCCAGTGACATACGCACGCACACACACACACACACATCCTCTCGAAAATGGTCCAGGATTACTCCGGAGGCCTTGAAACGTGAAGATATGTTGAAAATTTCCATATTTATTTTCGGGGTCATTACAATAACTTCCTATAGAACAGGAAGTTAAAAAAACAGCGCGAGGTCAATAAATATCAATTGTTCGCGCGTTAGGTGTCCGTTGAAGGTTACTGATGTTTCGAGAAGGCCATTGAGTTTATGACAGGGTTTGAGGTCCCTTTCGTTGGCCGTTGCATTTGCACGACACATTCATAATTTTTCACGGTTTTTTCGCGCACCAATCCGGCTCGAAGGACCAATGTTTAATGAGGGACGTTGATTTTTGGGTGGTCGGGCGTCGGAAAATTGGAAACGGTGTATCGGGATGAGGAGAAAAGATCGGTTAAACCCGAGATATAAAACACTAGGCGTTTAATTGTCGCTTGTCTCAAATATACAAAATATATACAAGAATTGGTGAGTTAACGTTGATTGGGTGTAAGTTCACGTTGAAATAACGGTGTTAAACATTAAATTATTGTTGATTATGCGAGAAATAAGTTGCGCGTCGGTTAAGTACGCTCGCGGGAAAACGTTGAGGGTTGTTAGCCGTTAAATTGTCACAGAAAAGTTGAGATGCGTATTCTAAGACGTTGACTGTACGAATAAATTTAGGGGTGGAGGGGGGGGGGGCGCTCCCCGCTCCCAAGTTGGTTGCTGATCCTCGGGCAAACGATCCGATGAACTCCGGAAGTGTCCGAAATTCATCGATCACTTGTTGAGTTGGGGGGCATTTGTTCTCTCTACTTTAAACAAACCTTTATTGTAGGTCTAAATCAGGGCTACAAAAAAGGTTTAGCCCAAAAATTGCGGATCTCTGTGGATTTTGAAGATAATTGAAAAAAAAACACACCAAAAAATATTCCAATTTTATGAAAAATATTTAGCAATAAGAAACAAATTCTCATTTGTGAATATGCCATTGTCAAATATACATATTAATGTTTTTATTGCAATTAAATCTATTTTTAAAAACGGAAATGTATTCATCTTGAAATTTTTCCTATAACTTGGTACACTTCCAAAAAATCAATGCACATTTCGCTTACTGGAGTACAAAGAGAAACGAAAACTAGTCTCCGCGCCACTTGTGGTCATAATACCAGACTTTGAAAGCTTTAATTCTATAGGTATACTGCGGGATTTTATTCTGATTTTGAGGTAAACCGCATTGACATACGAAGAGAGAAAAAAAAATTGAAAATGGAACTCTAAAACTGTAAAAACTGAGTGGTAAAATTTAAGGATGAGAAGTCCGTTAAATTGAACTAAAGATTGAAGACAAGACGACACGAAATAATAATATAAAAGTAATATTTAATTGTAACCAGTAGTCTTTTGAACGAAGTTCTAGAAGTAACACGTCAAAACATGCTGAGGGAACCGAAAATTACATTTGTAAAAAAAAAATTACTTTAATCAAAGAAATGAAAATCGTCTGGAAAAAGAAAAAATCGAGCATCGAAAACTTAGAAAAGTCAGAGACTTTAAACCGGCGGAACTTGTGGCCACTTTACATAATTACAGAAAAGTAAGATAAATTTTTTCCGAAAAAGTAGAAAAATGATACATGCTTTATAAAATCAATTGTTCATCTTAACATAATTATAATCCACGGATTTCAAGTGGATAAACATCCGTAACAAACTCTTATTCAAGAAAAATGAGATATTTTTCAAGATATATTTCCGTTTAAATCCGGCAGGTTAGACTGGCCGTTGGTTAAGATAGAGTTTAAATGCATCTCCGTAATCCCGACAATTGGAGCATCATCATTAAACAATTGCCATTGATGGCCATCATACGTGATAGTGAACTAGTGATTTTTATGCTGTTATGTCCGGGATTAGTGGTCGGGAAACCACGTTATTTATTGTTAAAAATAATAATGCCTCCGAATTAACGATGATAAAAATAATTTGAGTCGGAGTGTTGCTCATGGACTCGTTCCCGAATATTTGATCGAAGTTTTTCCTCGTAGGTGCGAATAGTCTTTATATTCCTTTTATTTCTGAAAGAATTACCTAAAATTTCTGGAAAAGAAGGGTACTTCTTACTTTTTAAACCAGATTTTCCATGTCTATTCAGAATGTTTATTTATGCCGATTTTTGTACAACTTAAGATCAATATTCCTGTTTATAAAATGTGATTGTTGACAATTCTGAGTCATCTTTTTTTTGATTCTCTATAATTCAAAGTTCAAATGATGAAAATGAAATTTACAAAATAGTATTTAAAGTTACTTACAGTTGTTTCTCGTTTGGTTACAATTTTTACTTAACCAGACGTGCTGTTCTTCGTCCTCTGGGCGTCGGAATTTGATGAAGAATACAGTGGGCTTCAATGTTTTTCGGCCTCACTAAGTAGTAACACACACGACCGGTTTTATTATTTTTAAAACCGACGGAATTTCCAAAATCTGCGTTTCAGATTCGGAAAGAAAAGAGAAGTCACACTTTAAACTTATTTCAAAAAGAGCCCTTGCAGCCGCGGAAGCTCTCGATGATTTTAAATGTGACAAAGAAGAAAATTCTTGAATGTTACAAATCTACGGATCTCAGGAGACGATCAATTTAACGAGAAATATCGATGTTATGGGGAAGATGATTTAGCTAACTGCCGTAATTCAAAAAGATACTGTTTTATCGGTGCCGTGGCGCTAGTCGGATTTAAAAGATTGATATGACTTGAATTTTAAATCTCCAAAGAAAGAGAACCGTAGGGTTCTACGATTTTTCCGCGGCTGGAGATTAATTGTTGATAATTCGATTTTTTAGTTTGAATTTGGGGCGTTAGCTGATTCAGTGGGACTGGTTGATGGCGAAAATTCGAGGTGTGATATTTTGCAACACGCTCGAATTTTCGCTGATTAATGTTCTACTTTTCCATTGTATTTTCTCGGTTTTCAAGTAGCCCGAGTCATTCAGAGTGATGTCGGAAATGTCGAAAAACAATTTCGAAATCTAATGCGTCGGAAATTTTTTTTAAATGTTGAAAGTGGCTTGAATTTTCAAAGAATTTATGGTTATCACACCCCCTAACGGGAGAGTGATTGCGTTCTGCGGTTCTGGGTCGTTAATATTTATGAATTGTGGAAAATTTAGGCTGGGGTGGTTCTGTTTTACCACCCGTGTGACATCCCCTTCCTTCTTCCGCCATTTACCGGTCGGCGCTAGGTACTACAGCCTGATTGCGGCGCTCGGCCCGCGCGGCTTTAGCCGATCTGCCTTTATACTTTATGGCAGTTACAAGGCGGCTTGGAATGTTTGAAGTTGCAAATTCAGGAATTTCAAACTTCCTTTGACTGTCGCGTTGTTCGGTTGTGGTTTTATATTATTTATAAATATTCACTATTCTATTCTGTGTTCGTGACTTTTTGAGTGACAAATTTTGTGATTTGTGATTTTAAAGTGTTGAGACTAAAAACAATTTTAGAAGCTAGTGTTTTTTGTTTGGTTGGAATTTGGCATTGTAAGTATCCCAATTTATTTGATTTGATTTTTCAATTTAATCTTTAGTCTCTCTTCTGTTTCTTTTGTTTTTTTTTAGTTAATATGAATATATATTTATATATATATTGTGACGTATTTCGCTTCCTCGTGGAAAGGAAAAGAAATACGAAGCCCTCTGCAATCGAACTAATTAAATTTAAGTCAGGTCCCAGTACATTTTCTCTTAAAAATGCACAAAAACCATTCATATCAAATAACAACAGGAACAGTAACTGGCAACTCAGTATCAACCGCGGAGGCGGCTGGGTTCAGTAATCCTGCTTCAAAAGACAACTCTGAAATGATTGGGTTTTTCTAAAATGAAAAAAAAATATTACCAGACTCATTTAATAAGACTATTTATTCGTCCCTCAATTCGATTGAGACGATAACATCCATAAACCAATTAATAATTTTTGATAAATTTTCTATAATTTTTAATCTACAGATTTTAAAGTCGAAAGACTCGATATAATTTAAAATCCCTAATCACTAATCCCTAAACATCAAACTAATAAAACAAAGTCAAGATACAAGATTAAATATTTGTAAGGAATTATAAAAATTATTCATTAAATTAAATCACAATATCCAATTCTTGAATCAATGATACAATATTATATCAAAGAGATGATGAAGTCAATAACATGAGTAAAAGAAAATCTGAGATAAAGGAATTCAATCAATTTTCCCAAAGTTAATGCAAACAAGTGGTAATAATTCCCAAAATGAAAAAACGATAAACTAAAATTACTTTGAGTTACTAAATTCCTGTAATATCCGTTGACCTTGTAAGTCACCTCTAAATTGAAAACAAATTACTCAAGCATCGTTAATGATGCTATAATTCCAATTTTCCAATTATCCGGCCGTTAGAGCTTTCCAATAAAAGAAACCGGCCTTGAACGATTAGTGGGACTTCTCCAAAATCAATTTTCTTTCCTCCTCGATATACCGAACTAGATTTCACAAATAATATGACTGCCTTAAGTGATGTCCAAACGATGAGTGATTCAATAGAACGACGCCAAGTCCAGCATCGTCTAAGATACCGTTACCAATCATTAGAATGGCTAACAATGGGCGATAATCGATTTATTGATTGGCCCTCTATCAAAGTTTGGTGACACTCATTAATATTTTACCCAAATAATATTTCACTCGGGTATCGGTAAAACAGCATATTTCATTTATTACAATATTAATTCAGCAATGACAAACATACATTGGCTGAATTAATTCATTGCATTCCAAGTTCGTTAAATCCATCAACAATTCTCTCGCTCGGAATTCCCAAAGCTTCCAACCGAACTCCTCCAAATTTCTGGTCCATGCGATGGCGCCATCTATCGTCCTTACTAGTCGCCAAGACTCAGCGCGCGAACAGGACATCCTTCAAATTATGTTCCTTTTTCAAAATTGTTGGAACCACCAAAAATCCATGAATATAATCCCTCGTTGTCCTCCGAAGTCCCTCGATGCAATTGTTCATCGGTAAGCGATGACAATGACTCGATACCAAAACTTCATAGTTTCGACTCTTGTTCACGGTGACTCCTCGTCTGGACATCAAAATGACCATCGAACGGTCGAAATCAAATAATATGTTACAATATATATAAACACGCTTTGTGCGCTTTTTATATATATAGATATTTGATTAACTAATTATTACTTCTAATTAGTTCTTTTCTTTCTTTTTGTTTCTCTTTTATAATACTAGCGTATATGGCGCGCTATGCGCGTCAGATCGTCTACGTATGAGGTGTTATCTTTGGAATATATATATATATATAAATATAAAGGTCACTTTGATGACGATTTTTATGATATAATGGTCATTTCGGCTACACCTGGTCACTTTGATGACCGTCACCGAAATGCCTTCATATGGATCGAGAAGTTTGATGACTGTCATCAAAATGTTTTCGAGATATACATATAGCCGGATCGGACCTGTCACCAAAATGATCAGAAAATATTGGACGGTCAGTATGGTGACGTCATCGAAATAACCGATTGAATGGCAAATGCTCATTTCGATGACACTCATTATAGTCATGGTTATTTTCGGTACGAGTGGTTACTTTGATGACTGTCACCGAAATGTTTTTGAGATATATTTATGCCGGACCGAAGCTGTCGCCAAAGTGACCAGACAATACTAAACGGTGAGTAAGGTGACGTTATCAAAATAACCGATTGAAATGAAAATAGTTATTTCAATGACGGTCACTATAATGACCGGATCGTACTTTGACCGCTTTGCCTTTCAACTATCGAAAAATTTACAAGCTGCATATTTTCCTATGAACAACCGCACATGCTACACATCGACAACGGCAATTGATATCCGCAAAAAATGTGGGGTTGAGATTATTCAAAACATATACTGCAATTAAAAATGACCAAAAATATTATTCATGTAATCCGAACATTGCGGGGGGGAGGCAATTCGACAATGACTCGGAATTTACTCATTTTCAATAAACTGTTGATATATACATGAACGAAAAATGGTCATTTTGTTGACCAGTATCATCGAAGTGGCCACTTGATCGTTCGATTGACAAAAAAATACCAGTCGGGTAGTTTGGTATGGAAAATTGAATATAGGACACTTGAACACGCCACTTGACGAATGCCAATCTCATGAAAGAAATAATGATGTCATCTGATAATCCGAGATTCAGATGGAAATTGCAAAATCTTAATAACATTGTTCATGAAATCCGAATCTTCGTGCAGGGTATCCAGTCGACTATTATTTAATATTTTCTGGTTTTTGTCGGTAATCTATCGAAATACTCATTGAGAACTGATGGTCATTTTGGTGATATCTGTCACGGAAATGACCACTTTGCGGTTCAACTATCGAAAAATATACAAGCTTCATATTCTCCTATGAACAAACGGACATACTACACATCGACACTGGCAATTGTTGTCCGCAAAAAAATATTAGCCCAGGTGGGGATTTGCCATTGGTCCAACCCTGGTCCAAGCTTGGACCAAGACTAATCTAGCTCGGTTCGAACCTGGACGCCAAGCTTGGATCTAGTTTGATAAGTCCTCGATTTGTAACGCTAATTCAAGCTTGGCCACCGAACTCGGTTCAATCTCGTACGTCAAGCTTAATCCAAGCTCGAACGCCAAGCTTGGGCCAAGCCTGACTGGGAGGGTTCGATCGAGCGTGGTTGCCAGACTTGGACCAATCTTGGTTGATCCTCGATTTAGACCGGTGGGTTAAATTTGGGTATCAGCCTTGTACATGAACCTTAAGTTTAGTTCGAATTTGTTTCTAACAAATTATTGTTTTTATTATGAAAGGACTGAGGATCAATTAACAGCAGTACATTTCTAAGATAATATTTTATAGGATAGCTATAAATTTGGTACTGGTAGAACTTACATCCTAGATATAAAGCATAGAATATAAAGTATTTTATAAAGTATCGTTTCGTGTAGCTCTTCGGCGCTCAGCACCTCCTCCTTCACGATCTCGCCAGAGTGCCAAAAATGAACTTGTTGCCGATTGGATTCTCAATTTCTCAGACTTTCCTTCGTACATTTGCTCAATTACGTCTGCAATGGAAAATTAGTCTTAAATTTGAGAGCTAAAAATTCAGTCGTTTAGAAAAGACATTCATATAAATTTGAAGGATAAATTTGAAATCGAAATAAATAGACAAATGTAACGTGCAAGATATCAAAAGCGAAATTTAGTCAACACACCTTTCATGCAAAGAAAAGATATAGTAGCGCTAAAATTTCTCTTCCCAACCCCGTGTACCTTACGACCCAAACCACTGTAATGTTGTTGCACAGCCTTTTTTATTAATCCCTGCAAAATTGCTTTCACTGTCTTCTCCCATTCATGGGTCCCTTGTGCTAAAATCTTCATCACTCGTTTCTGTAAAATTAACGAAGATTAACAGACCCGCTTCATAAGCATTGAATTCTTGTAATCCCAGGGTCAAATCCAGGGGGCTTGAAT
>NW_011888140.1:4999-6164 GCF_000806365.1 Fopius arisanus | reverse complement strand
ATATCATATTGTCCGGTCATTTCTGTGACATAATTATAGTTTATATAGTGTCATCAAAGTGACCAGACTTTATAATGTTTATGGATATATATTTCTATATATTTATTTGTGTACCGGCCATTTCGATGACTACGCTGATTATATTATCCGGTCATTTTGAGGACACTCTATAATATTTATATAGTTACCAATGTGACCACATGTTAGGAAATTTGTGTATATAAATATATATATATATATATGATATTGTCGGGTACTTCCGCGACACGAATGTAGTTTATATAGTGTTATCAAAGTGACCAGACTTTATAATGTTTATATATATGCATTCATATATATTTATTTATTTCAGTGTAAACAAACTGACTGAATCATATAGGTTGTACACTATTTTTTATTCTCTTATAAAAAGAACGAACATCGAGACTATCGATATCTCGAACGTCTGTCACGCTTATTCCTCATTGCTTCAGTCGTCCGAGGCGGCTAACTTAAGCCCATGTGCCTATTTGCACATTTTTCAATTCTGAAATTGTGGGGACGACGCATTCTTACTGATTTAGCGCCTGGTCAGGGGAATCTTTCTTCTATCGCAGTGCTAAACTATAAGCATTATCAGATGACATCATTATTTCCCTCACCAGATTGGCATTTGTCAAGTGGTGTGTTCAAGTGTCCTATATTCAATTTGCTATACCAAACTATCCGACTGGTAATTTTGGTCAATCAAAAGGTTAAGTGATCACTTCGATGACACTGGTCACCCAAATGACCATTTTTCGTTAATGTATATATCAACAGTTGATTCAAAATGAGTAAATTTCAAGTAATTGTCGAATTGCCTCCCCCCGCAATGTTCGGATTACATGAATAATATTTTTGATCATTTTTAATTGCAGTATCTGTTTTGAATAATCTCAACATAACACTTTTTACGGACATCAATTGCTGTTGTCGATGTGTAGTATGTGCGGTTGTTCATAGGACAATATGCAGCTTGTATATTTTTCGATAGTTGAAGGACAAAGTGGTCATTTCCGTTCAGTTCTCAATGAGTATTTCGATAGATTACCGACAAAAACCAGAAAATATTAAATAACAGTCGACTGGATACCCTGCACGAAGATTCGGATTTCATTAACAATGTTATTAAGATTTTGCAATT
>NW_011888140.1:0-3373 GCF_000806365.1 Fopius arisanus | reverse complement strand
AAGTCTAAAAATTTATATTAAAAAAATCATTTAAAATTTAATAAATTATATTAAATTTATATATTATATTATATAAATTTAGTATAATATAATATAAAAATTAAAATATTAAATATTATTATATAAAAAAAAATTAATATAATCTATATGTATATATTATATATACATATAAATAATATATAGATTTATTTTGATATGCATAGCGCCAAAAAAAGCTGACAAAAAACGTTACATGCTTTTTTTTAAAAGGGATGACCCTAGGATTCTTCCAACAATAAGATGATCCTTCATGTCCCTGCGGGTGTAAGAAGTGCTTTTTATCTCTTCGGATATAAAGTAGTATATGCACCACGGTCGAAAAATGTTTTCTGACTCATGTGATTATATCTCTCGCCTTCGGCTTGTGATATAACGTCACATTCATCAGAAAACACTTTTCTCTCGCGGGGTACAATATATATATACTATTTCATTCACCCGTATTATTTGTTCACCAACATTGAAAACGTGTTAAACATAGAGAAAGACAATTCTGGGTTGGGGACTGTCACCGGTTATTGACTAAGAGTGGGCATTTCATCCCTCAAACAACCCTTGCTCTCCTCCCCTAGTTTACGATACCTCCCGTGGTCACCCTATACGTACAGTTGTCCTCTAGATTTATTTAGCAACGTTGATAACTTGTTAATCAATAAAAATGCTCAGCATGGGTTTTGAACTGTATACAGAGCTAACACATTCATTTAATTGCCCAGATCCTTCAACAATGTTTCTATTACACGTAAATAATATAGCAGTAATGTGAAAATAACCGTAACACATTCGTTATTTTGATACTCCTCATAATCACCATTCAGCTTCAAATATGGGTTTTTTGCTCGACTTAACCCAGAGTTGACCTCCACTATGAATCATCAGGGAAATACTGAAACATCCGTAAAAATTGCCCTATGGAACACGATTTGTCACAACATGTTTGAGACAATTTTTACGGTACCTTCCATACTTTTCCCCGAAACCGAAGATTACGTCACCCCACGATTACGTAAAAGTTACGTAGTTTTGACATAATTTTTCTCTTCCTATGTCACTTCTATAAACACATTTGACAAACCATCCATCTCATACAACTTCAATTATACTGGTAACAAAAATTATAGATGAAATATAGATATGTGAATTTTTTTTGCAACAATATTGCCCAGATATGTTTAATCATATTTCACTTGTCTTATGGCAAAAAAAGTCTGAAAATCGTGAATTGGCAGTAAAAGAGTTGAATCGATAAGAACGCCTCATATTTTAGGTAGCCATAGAAACGCATTCCGCTTGTGACATTAACTTCATATGAGGTTTACTGCTTGTTTACGAACATCACAATCCGATAAAATTGTCCAACTAAAACAGCGGATGCACAAAGTAGCCTAAATTGAGTTGTAGTCATGGAACACTGGAAGCAAAGCGTGAAAACAGGGGTTGGAAGTTTGCAAAACCCTCCACATATAGAATATAGTGACGAAACCAAGTGCCTCGTAAAAAGTTGAGAATATGAATGGGTGTTAACTTTTACGGAATATGACAGGAAAGTTCATTAACTCATTTCATTCGAATTTCTAGTGCTGATGGAGGAGTCTAAGTTGTCGATGATACAAAGGATACCAATTAAAAATGCTATAAACAGGGGTGAGCCACTTCCACTACCATCTAAAGTTACTACTCCTCAAAAAGATAAACATACGGTAATTATAGGTTTTCGTCCAACTATGAGTTTGAATCATCATTTTGGTTTTTTTGCTTCAGACTAGTTTTTCTCATTACTGGAGAAAGCGATCACAGGAGGCCATCGTGAATGGAGGAGCATATGAACGAGAACAATATCGAAGGACTACTCCTTTATGTAATTACACATATTCCGTTAACTCAAAACCGCTAACGTATTTCCCTGTTTGGCATCAATATTTTACAGAAAAACGTTTTTTGCTGATTAAAAAAAAAAATTCTTGCCTTCAAAAATATTCTCAAAATTCCTCACGGCTTCATCTTAGGTTACTTCAGATTTCACTCGATAAAATTTAGAATTTATATTCTAGTGAATAAAGATGAACAAAAAAGATTTCTGGCCTGCATGATGACCTATGGAAAAGAGGTACCAGAGACTCCCCATAAGTCGGTGCTACGCCATTGTCGACAAACAGAATTAGAGCGTCGTGCTGACGTCGAGCATGCGGACTATCGTAATTATGCAGGATTGATGATTTCTCTCATACTTCAAATTGACTTTGATTTATTCTATATCTACCATGTCTTATTCTGTAATAGTTACCCAAGGAATACGAGAACGGATCGAGTTCCTCCAAGAAATGGAATCCTTAGGACTTGGTAAAAAATACAAGTCAATAATTCAAGACGAAATCGCTCAGAAAATTTCATCGATAGACTCTTTGCCAAAAAAGAACTCAGTGAAGATTTTGATGTATTAAAATACCAGAGATCAGCCCGTAAACCATTTCTATTTGGTGAATTAGAAGATGGCTGAAGATTAACATTGCCATTATTATATAAAACAAGCAGGAATTTCCACATCCTTTCCAGGCAAAATTAGGGAATCGAACGATTACAGTGCTTCCATTCGGAAGCAAACAACGTAAAAATGGCATTATGTCGTAATTTTTGTACAATCATGTATACATATTTTCTTACTTAGTACTTTGTAACAAAAGAAGGAAATCTATCGAGTGCGTCAGTTATTCAAGCAAATAAATTTATGCAAATGGTGTAACCTCTCTGAATCAGCCCCGACCAATTGCGCCCATCCAAAATACCCAGCTTTAATATCATGATAGCTTCAAGAGGACAACATTACAATTCACCATCTCTATTGTTTATCGATTTATTGTGTTCAAAACGTTCATGAGAATAAAAGTTAAAAATGGCGATAACACGAAATTTTATCAGAGCAAATGTAGATATTTCGATTGATATAGATATAAACCAGTGCTGAAACTATTATTTTGGAATAGGAAAATTGAAATCCTTGCGGTAGTTCTTGTGATGTGATGAAAAAATGTCTCCACAGGGGTAGGTAAATCGACTCAGGAGATGATTCTGAGTCGATCTGTACCTATGAATTTCGACCTTTTTTTTCACCCTCACTAACCCTCCCTCAAAATGAACGATGGGATAAAAAAAATGTCTCCACAGGGGTAGGTAAATCGACGCAGGGGATGATTCTGAATCGATCTGTACCTATAAATTTCGACCTTTTTTTTCACCCTCACTAACCCTCCCTCAAAATGACCAATGGGATAAAAAAAAATGTCTCCACAGGGGTAGGTAAACCGACTCAGGGGATGATTCTGAGTCGATCTGTACC
>NW_011888139.1:25333-26678 GCF_000806365.1 Fopius arisanus | reverse complement strand
CTAATTGTTTGAAAATTTTTGTCTTAATGGACAGAGAGAAATTGTCTAGAAAAATTCTAGTGCTACAGGGAGAGAAATTTCCGAGAAAAACTTTAGTGCGCTGGTAGAAAAGGGGCCAAAGCCCTGGAAAAAATTCTAGTGCTGGCGCTGTAATTTTTACTGGATTTCTGTGAAAATTTCATATAAATAAACAGGAGAAATGAACATGCCAGCACTAACATATTTTCATAGCAATCACTTTGCATTCCCTTTCTTGTCCTGTACTCCAGTTTTCTTTCAATTCCTCCACGTAATAAATCTAGTGCGTACACCGATAATTTTATTGGTTTATAATAAATAATCAGAAAAATAATCATTCTACTCCGAATATTTCCATCAAAATTCATCAATTCCAGAAAACACTCCGTTTTATTAATTACCCGAAAAATCTTCCGTCTTCACCCGAATGAAATCTACTGTCATTATTTATTTATCAAAAATCTCTTTGACTAAAAATCTTTTAACTCCCATCTTTTAAATAAAAAAAAAATCACCATTTTGAAATACAACAGTTCAATAAAAATTATCCAAGGAAAATCCCCCGTAAAATGCCGCCATAAACTGAGCTCCAGCCTCGTCCGAGAAATTTAAAATTCGCCATAACCTATCGGGCATAATTAATCATAAACTCAATGACTCCCATATCCCCTGGAGTTATTAACAAAATAATTGGTCCGATCGTGTGTAATGATTTCGACCTAAAACTTACATCGGAAAAAATCGAGTAACACGTCTTCCTTAAGGGGCCCCCTGAGTCGGTTTAGTCATGACCGTCGAGTAATTACGTAAAACAAGAGCACTGAAAAATATGCGAGCTGGTACATAACAAGTTCGAGGATAGAAGGTTTCGTGAAAATAACTTTCCCCTTCGTGCGTTACATTGCGCTGTCCAGCACACGTTTCAATTGGGGAGTGGTTAATGGCGAGTAGATATTCACGGTTGAAACACGCTGATCTTGACTGTGGTAATGGCCAACTCTACTTTACTACTTTGCTACTTCAAACTGATTTCAATATTCAACTTCCGGGGGAATATCAGGATATTCCGTCTGACTACCCACATATAATACCTTTCAAATTAAAAAATCCCCTGAAATTTCAGATTTTTTCATGGAGCTAAAACATTTTTCACCTAAACATCGCATTTTCATGTTTTACATGTTTTAGATTTCAACTGTCATTTAATTTTTCTATATCTTCACAGAAAATTAATGGAAAATATTTATATACCATTGTAGAGAATTTTTTGTTCTTTGAAATGCCATCATCTGTATCTGTTTTATTTGAGTGTTGAATTTTTTAATCA
>NW_011888139.1:17693-20148 GCF_000806365.1 Fopius arisanus | reverse complement strand
TTTTTTTGGCTTGGAATTAATGAGAGGTTTTAACTTTTTTCGAGGAAAAGAATGTCGTTTTTTATGAGCGTAGTTTGTTCACGGATAATCACAATACTATAATTGTTCTGGTGATTTTTGTTCCAGAATAGACTAGACTTGTTTAGATTGTTGGACTGCTTCTCAGCCATTTAACCTGTTGATTTTTTTAAGCCGTTCAGATTATCAAATTACTCAGAAAATTTTGGGATTTGGAAAGATTCGCAATGTTTTATTTATTTTATAAATCTAAAAACAGAGGAAATTTTTAATTCTTCATAGTTTATAAATAATTATGAATTCTCTGTATCATTTCTCGCCGCTCAAGAATAAAGAGTCAAAGTCAAATCATCAACGTCTGAATAATTGAATAGTTGATTGCTCTTGAAATTTGATATATAAACACATATGTACTAGATTTTTTTTAGATTCTTAGAATATTTCTCAACGATTCAAACCGGAGAAACAAGTATTGGAATTAGAATGTCCACAACCACCAGATAGTTTGACACTCGCTACAAACCCGTAAATCAATTTGAAAGTTACAGAATTCAAATAAATATTTACTGATCCTCGAGATTATGAGAAATGTGCAAATCGCCACTTCATTAATTCTCACCGAGAACCGAAACTTCATTTTTCCAGACCATCGAAATCCCTGAAATCCTTCACAAATTTTTATTATTTCTAATTCAAAATTTTTCCTTGATCCTTAAAAAATAAATCCGGAATATACTTCCGGATTTATAATCAAATATTTATTTCATCCCTAATCTCCGCCTATAAACAATCACATGAAAAGAAATTACCGAATACAACTGTATGATTGGAGAAATAAAAAATGTCAAAAACTTGAAAAATGAATAGACATCCAGAGTGACTTTTTAAAAAATGGTCCCTTCACATTGCCAACGGGTGGAAATACCAAACCAAAAATAGCTCCATCACGAGATATATTTCCACAGTAGGAAATAAATCCAACTCCAAGTAACTCAATCTCTCAATAAATCGTGGCACGCGCATTTTGTATCAGTCCACACCAAGTACTTACCTTCCCTTTCTCTGGAAAGTCCCGGAACGAGCTGGAAACTCGGCCAGTAAAGGCGTGGTACCTCGGCATCAAGCGAAAACCAAACGGCGCCTCGTATGTACATTGAAAAAAGACCTCCATCTGTGTGTGACTAGTCATTACGACTCAGTTCAACGTCACGATTTTCCCCCGAGTCCCACTGGAGATACCCGGAGTCATTAGCTCCACCAGATCCTTTCGTTGCATTTCAAACTGGTATTTCCTTTCTGTACAATTTCATTTCCTCCCTCAAACAATTCCACCTCTACAACCGCCTCTTCGCCTCACAACACCGATATGCATAATTATCAACAACATCAACATTATTTAATCAACATTTCTGCCAAATTTTCACTCATGCAGTTCCTCGCGTAATTATGGGTATGTGCATTTTTACATGTACTTTTATACTTTCGGGTTTTTCGTTTTTCTTTTATAACTCATTTATTAATAATTGATTAATGATTTATTAATTAGAATAAATGATGCCCGGGAAAAGGGCGTTGAGGTTTCTGTTCTGTCTCCGCTTTTTTTTCTTTTCCAGTCCTTTCTTGGATTATAGAAATAAATTATTGTTGATAATTTAAATATGTAAATTCTCTCTGTATTTTCTAACGTTTTAAACCCATTGAACATCACGATTGAGAAAAAAAAAATGTTAATCAAGCATTTAGGTGATTGATCGTCAATCTTTGTTTTTTTCGATTAAAGTCCGAAGTGACTCCGATCCATTTTCAAAAAATTTGTTTTGTGCTTATAATTCTTGTCTTCAAATTATGAATTGAAAATGACGATAACACAAGATTTATGCGGCACAAGTAAGAGTTGCTTGACGACTCGACTGTTTTCTCAGTATATTCGGTCTTCAATACTAGATTTCGGTTGTAAAGAAAAAGGAATGGGACTCCTCTTCATTATTTATGCTCTAGACTTGACTCTGTCATTGTTATCAATGACCTTGGGAATGTTCCTCAGAAGTGAAGAGCATTACTCCCATAATTATCACCTGAATTAGTCGTGGATGTCGTTGTACTTCCGGTGGCTTTCACCACCTACCACGCGTTTCCATTTACCGAAGAGACAAAGGACTTCATATATTATTCATTAAATTAATGTGAAAATTCCACCCAGACCACTGACTTTTCTATTTGCGATTCTATTATTCTGCGGGAGAGAGTGGAAAAAAATTTCCTGAGATATTTGAATTCAATAAATGCAACAAATCCTGAACTGACAGACCGGTTTCATTCCTCAGGAAGGGCTCAACCACTGACGTAATATCTCGTCTCAAGGACATTTACCATTCACAAATGAAAATTCAGGAATTTCAAGTTGTAGGAACTAACTCCAATTGAAACGTTTACTGTA
>NW_011888139.1:13538-14633 GCF_000806365.1 Fopius arisanus | reverse complement strand
TTTCAGAAGTGATTGGTTTCATTGATGTGCTTGATGGATCGGGAGCAATGGGATTAATTCCACTGAATTGTTGGAACTAGATCATTTTTTAATTTTATTGAGGAGTTGATTTGGGCAGTTGGTTGATCGCTGAATCGTCGGTCGATTGTTCATTGGGATGATTGATCCATCATATCACCTCCTTACTCGATCAATTGAATCGGTTATCGATCAAATGAACAAATCAATTCGTCGACTTGATTATGATGATTGTGACTTACATCATTTTTTCACTCATATTAGACCTGAAATCGCTACTTTGTGTTACTCAATTCAAATCAGGTCGACAGTCGACCACAATCAGTCCTTTTTTAGGGGTTCTAATGTATTATAAATTATGAACATTGTATTACAGTTTCCATAAAGTATTTCATTATTTAAAAAACGATAAAACCTTTTAAGATGAAGGTCATGAGAAAGATTTAACGGTTCATGTAAAATAATTCAACCAAGAAATTTAAGATATTCTAGTTTCAGTAAAAAATGGAAACAGGTTAGTTTCAATAATTTAGTGAGCCACCTTTGTTACCATCAGAAAAATCATAAAAATATTGATAACTCAATGTGTAATTCAATACCCGTTCAGCAAGTACCAGTTGCCAAAATATTATACAGTAGATTTTGCTCTTTTATTATTTTCATTGAAATAATTCCAGAGATTATTTCAGGGGACGGATCTGTGATTGCGTCGACTTATCCGTCCGGCACATCCAGCTACAATGTCGACAATGTATTTGTACATATTTTATTTTATCATTAATTAATTGTTAGAATAACTTCTCATGTTTTTTAAATAGAGTCAATTAACGGTGATTCCCATCCCTCGTTCCTTTTGTACCCTTTGTATGTGTGAACAGTGAATAAATATGTATCCTCTTTAATTATTATCTTCCTGAAGTATTCCATAAATAATTAATAAAAACATTAAAAGTACTTAAACAGTTGCTGATTCGTCTTATTGTGGTTTTATACATGTATCTGGGTATTCATTAAACATTTAATCATACGACGATTAAATTATCTCAATAATCCAGATAAGTGGCGCCAGCTGAGACG
>NW_011888139.1:9588-10763 GCF_000806365.1 Fopius arisanus | reverse complement strand
CTTGAAATGTCTTCGTCTTGGGTATCTACAATCGGAAAAAATAATTATTTTTATCAAACGAATTAGTTTCACAGAAAAATCGGAAGTCGAATGGATTTTAGCCAAAAATTTCAGGCACTACCTGGCCTCCAGTATATTTACCTAGCAGGAATGATTGTTTCTCAACATAAAGGGTTTTTCCCTCTCACTTTAATTTCTTCAGTGAATTGCAGTAATTATTGTCACATAATTATCCAGAGGAATCATAGTTTAGTCTCATTTCCGCTTGAAATGAGTTTCGAAAAAACTGTCTCATTAGCCTCTCATTAATTACGAGAATTGACGAGTGACTCTGAATGGCTCTATATCAAGGTCTTCACCGAGTATCACAGATGCAAATACGACGGGAGTGAAAAAAAAATGGAGGGAGCTGGAGCGTAAGAAAGGGGAAGGGATGTAATTCCTATTGTGTCACTCTATATATAACCGAGTACTGACACCCCACGCGGTATTGTCAACATTCACCGCATGTGCGGGTACCATGGTTTCCAGTTGTAAGGTACCTGAAGAGTCACTTACATTATCACGTTTCATTATCAACGGGTACAACCCCCTGTGACAGTGCACGTTGACCCAATTTGTCTCGTGGATCGGATAATTACGGTGATTTTTTTTTTCTTTCAAGATGACGCCATGGCTCATGGCAGTTTTCTGCCTGGTGACAGCAGGTTGTCTCAACGTGACAGATCAACAGACCAGCGAATCAACCCAGACTGAGCAAGTTGCTATCCTCAAGCAAATTCGTAAGGTCAATGATGATGGGTCGTATACTTTTGGGTATGAGGCTGGTGATGGATCTTTCAAGGTAGGTTCATGGAATTCTGACAGCTCCAGTTAAAAAATTTGTCTGTTTTAAAAATCCACTGGAAGAATTTTCTTGGTGACTGGAAATAATTATTCAGAAAATAGAATTTTCCGAGGTTCGACATTGAGGAGAAAAGTTATTTTTCCAAATATTCATTTATTTGATAGTTATTTCATCTTTCTGGTTCACCAAAAAGATCTTCCACATAATATTTTGAAGATTTCTACAAGATCTTCGAAAACCAGGAACCAGGAAAACTTTCTCGATTCAAAATTACATGTCACTATTTTCGATTGAAACAACCCCATAATATACTAACACCAACCAGTCC
>NW_011888139.1:3525-5476 GCF_000806365.1 Fopius arisanus | reverse complement strand
GACCGGATTCTGGGTGGTGGGAATTCCGGTGGCAATCTCCAGCTCGATGAATCATTATTTCCATCATTACTTGCTAAATTTAAATTGCTTCACGATAGAGAATAATAAATCATTGCAATTTTCTGTCAATTAATAACATTTCGTAGATATTTTTTATTCTATATCAGGGTAATAGCCTCGAGCTATTGGTCTTTCAGATAAATATTCTTAATTAACAGTAATGAAAAATCCACAATTATAACAAATAGTTTATTCTACTTAACCGAGAAAGAACAGGTACGAAAAAAATTAATAGAAAAATTATGCGCTTTCTTTGAGAAATTCTAAATTTCTATTTAAAATTCATAATAATTCTCAAAGAATTCAATCAGAATTCTGTGGCAATATTGCAATATATTTATTTTTGGCCGAATGTTATTAAAAATTATTTGCCGATGGTGATCTTCCCGTATAACTCATTGTGTCGTAACTTTTCGTTTAAGAATTACTTGGCAGAATTTTTTTATGTATTACTTGTTCTACTGGTTTCAATTGAGTAGAATTCCTCGATGAAAGCCCTGCGTTAACCGACAATTTTTTCCGAACGTCAAATACTTTTACGTAATCCCATTGATGGGATGATTTCAAACGACCTGACGTCGATAAGACAAATACATTTCCCATGGATGGGAAAACTGTTTAATGCCCCCGTAATACCCATCACTTCCGCAGGATGAATGATAAGTTATAATAAGTTATAACTACAGCCATTTACTTCCCAGTTCAGTTGGTCGACTCGACGGAGTGTTTTGAGTGGATGGAGGACGATCGTGGGACCTCTTTGAGGCTCTCGACGTCTTCCACCTCGTAAAGATCGTATGGCTCGGTTTGCACACCAACATCCTCGTAATCCAGTTCAAGGGCATCTTGCTCGTAAATAACATCATGACTGCGTGGTCTAGCTACGGAGGGTATCCAGGGCTGAGGTACGCCCTTTCCCAGGGCGAGGAAGACAGCCGCAGTTACGAGAAGAACTAGTGAAGCCACGCCGAAGACCAACCGCCAGGAACCCGCGATCTGTTATAAATTCATTCCTCAATGTTTCATTTGAAGGAAAGATTGACTGATTATGTATTATATTGTATTATTTTCGTCTGGCATTTCTATGGGTTGAATACTAATTTTGTATTCTTTGTGTCAAGCTAACACCTTAAATGAAAATTAAATGGAAAAAATAGGAGTGAGGAGAACTATTTTGTGGGGTATTACCGATCCATGAAGTGCCTGCGTGACGAAATAATTGGCGGCTAGGAGTCCTGCTGCACCTAGTGTAGAGCACAGTGCACAAGCGGCTGCTGCACATGAAGGGGATTCTTCAGGTGCGAGATCAGCTATCGCAGCTAATGCCCCAGCTGGAGCTGTTCCGGAGACCAGAAGGGCAGCTATTCCTAACCAGGCTGCACCCAGTGCTTGACACCCTGCGTAACCAGCGACGAAGAGAAGAGCCGCCGGAATGAAATGCGCTGAAAGGGATTCCATCGAGATATCAATTTTTCAGGGAATAATCCCGAATTCAACCTCAGGAATTCATGAACAATTTTATTCACAATGAAAATTGAATAATAGCGACAGCTTAAATTTTCAGACTCATTATTAGAGTTCGTGATTACATCCTATCGAATCCTCAATAGATCAAGAATTCAGAGTAATAATTTCTTCAATTCCCACAATTTTCAATATTTTTCATTGCCATAGAGACCAGAAAATAGTGAATTCATTAAATATTCCCGAAATCACCTGGAGGAATTCAAAGAATTTCCGGAATCTCTCGGAATGAAAGACTCGAAGTACTTGACTCAATCGTAAGTAATAGAGAGTGAAGAAACTATTGAATCGAGTCACGCAATATTTCTCATTCTCACGCACCAATGGAGTATTAACCGTAATTACCTGTATAAACAACTAATTTTCT
>NW_011888139.1:0-1935 GCF_000806365.1 Fopius arisanus | reverse complement strand
ATTTTGTTGATTGATACTCGGTGGTGTTACCTCGAAGGCAATGATTTGGACATCCTCTGTGCGATTTCGACTACTGACGTTGACGAGCATGTCACAATGCCAAGAAGTATCGATGATTGCATGATTGTCCTCGAGATTTGCAAGTAGAGCAACTGAAGAACTGACTTCCACTGCACCGCAGAGAGCAAAACCTACTCCTACGAGGCCAGCTACTATGTGTCGTGCTCTCACAGCCGCTGAAACAATTTTATTCTTCATCAATATACAGTAATAAAAATTACTCTTGAAATTTAAAATGAAAAGGATTAAAATTTCTGACAATTCGAAATTGAATTGAAAATTCCATTCCATTCCTGATCTGACGAATCTGATGATTTCTTTGAAATGGTTTCAATCAAATTTTTTTTTTTAACCCTAATAACCCTTTACTGGAAGTGGAGCACCAATTTCCAAAATATTCGTAGCCATCACAATTATTTTCCTCACTCAACAGCACATCGTATTCTCCACATTACTCTTGCGTAATTAGGCGACGCGGGAATAATATTTGCGCTGAACAATAATTTAACTGGAGCCACCTCACGTTATCTCAAAATACAAATACAATTCACCGAGTTAATTCCGTCTATTCCCTCAAGTTCACTTGAGTGAGGCATTCCACGGATACCCCAGGGCCTCATTCCACAAAATTCATCTTCATATCCCCCATTTTTTAAGATTATCAATTAAACAATTTCTCCACCAAATCCTATTGAAAACAGTAAAAAATAATCCGCTCGTAAAATCTCTCCGGGTGATTTAAATAAAAAAATTCAGTACCAAGGAAGTAAACAGTGACAAAATTTCGTGTTCCCTAGTCCCTTTTTGCGAAATATCTACGAAAATAAAGGAGATATGCAAATGTTTCTCGGAACTTCTTTTGTTAAGCGAAATCAGAACTATAAAAAAGATTTATCAAGTATTTCGCTGTCTCCCTTATTTTTAAAGATATTCCTGCAAAAGTGATCTATTAACTAAATCGATTAGCCTAGACAAACAAGTGGAAATGTTGAAATGAAATGAAATTAAGGGAGATAGCGAAATTTTCAGTGAAATCTTTTTTGGAGAGTAGACTGAAAGCTATCGGAAAGGTAGTAATGAAAATTTCAGTATCTCTGTTAGGTTCGATGATATTCCTAAAAACTTACGATTTAGGCGAAATTCATCCTTTACTATTCTGGTACTGAATTACAAACCTCGTACTTCCTTGGCAGCTTGTCTTATCTGAACACTGCTCCTCTTGACGAGCTGTACACTACCTCTCTTAACGAAGTCTGCCATTTCACAATGATCAGACACTCGCGTCGTTTCCACAATGGACACAATCCCTATTTTTTCCTTATCAAAAGTGTAAGCTCTGATGAGTCTATTTGAATTGCACACACACGCGTATCACTGAGACTTTGATTACACGACATTGGAAGTTTCAGTTGATCAACTGACTACTGATGATTATGATGTAAAGTAAATAAATTTATCAAATCCGAGATTTTTTGTTCTATATTCACATCTAATTTCGTCTCCAATAACTGTTTTCTATAAATGTATCAAATAATATAAATATATATTAGAATATATTATATTCTCGGAGGACTGAAATTCGATTTTCTCCATTATCAATTTTTTCGGAATTATTATGAGTACTTAATATTAATTTATAATTTAGATTTTATTTACAAATCGATTATAAATTACATGGATTATATTTCGCTTATGAATACTTGCATTAAAATTTTTTTTCGAAGCTAGTCAGATTCGTAGAGTGCGTAATAATTTTTTTCGAACGAAATATGCTTTCGTATAACATAATCTCCTCAAATATCTCCTCGAATACTCTCGTTTACATTTAAAAAGATAATTCGAACAAATAAAGAATTCATTGTTTATCCCGAATAA
>NW_011888138.1:14280-28952 GCF_000806365.1 Fopius arisanus | reverse complement strand
AGCCTTTTCAGTGAATATTCCACCACAGATGTAA
This sequence comes from Fopius arisanus, assembly GCF_000806365.1. Taxonomy (NCBI): domain Eukaryota; kingdom Metazoa; phylum Arthropoda; class Insecta; order Hymenoptera; family Braconidae; genus Fopius; species Fopius arisanus. The sequence continues at coordinate 28,918 of NW_011888138.1, read as the reverse complement.
CAGTTTTTGGCTAATAGATAGGCTCGTTCCATCGCTGGTGTTAACTTCATGGGCATATTCCGTTTTAATTCAACATCAACTTTCACAGCCAAGAGACGCAATTGTTCGATAAACCACTCAATGCAGTCTTTCCCGCGATAAATACATAACTCTGATTTGGCATCATCGTAACTACACTTAACGTAAAATGCTACACTATATGGCATAGGTTTTTGATAAATTTTTGTATTATCATCACTGTTCTGGGGTATTTTTTCTAGTAAACATTCTGTATCAGCGTATACAACATATGGAACTCTCAATTGGTGTTTAAAATTTTGAAACTTTATAATTTTTTCAGAATCTCTAGGTAAAATCATGCGACACTTATTTATCGTTACACAATCCTTCCTATGATTTAAATATGCTTGATTTTTAAAAAAATGACATAAGCACCGGGCACATAAAAGGGTAGACCGTTTGGTTCTTGAAATTTGAGTGCTCAGCAGACGCGATAAATCGGAAATCCATGTGTAATGAAATATTTTTTTCTCTTCACCACAGCCAGCATTGTCCTCTTTCTCAATCATGAGAAGGTGAATTGTTCGCCTCTCATCTTGTAGCGTTGTGGCAGGATGCTGACTTAAAAATAATGGCACAATCCATTTTTTCCCTGATTCTTCTTCACTGTCGATTCCATAAACGTTAATTGACATGTCATTCAATTTTTCAAACTTTGAAATGTCTTTCAGCGCCATGGGGTAATTGAACATGCCATAATTCTTAAACACTGTATTGAAGGATGGATAAGAGTTCGGGCGCTCTTTGTGCTCAACCTCACAACGGGCGGCCATAATGGACCAGAGAAAACAGAAAAGGTCCTCCTTATTCTGCACGTTGACAACTGCATGCTTTTTTTGTATCCACGAGGGTACCTCAACATAGCTTGAACCACCTCTCAATGGGATATATTTATTAATATGCACTTCAACATTAATTATTTCACTCAATGACCAACCAGAGTCTCGTTCTTGAAATTCATCCACCTTCACTAAAAGTTTTTCTTTGACACACTCTTCGAACCACTGTCTAATGTCAGTTGAGCTGAGGATGATTTCATTTTTTGTATTAAAAAATTTGTCATCTTCAAGAAATTGATCGTTTTTTCGTGTTTCATATTTACACCACAGTACCACATTCACTTTTAAATCTTTTTGTTTTTTCAAAGCATTCCGTAATCGAACAGTGAGCACTCTTCTCGCATCATCTGAAAATGTCAACAAACTTTTGTGTTCAAGATTGATGATCACACCCGTTCTCATTCGCTCATTGAAAACACTTTGCAACTCCTCCCGCTGAACTCTTTGAAGTAGATTTCTTCTGCTATTCAACTGTCCTCCAACTACTTCCAAGTTCTTGAATAACGCTTCGAATCCTTTCAAACGAGCTACTGTTGCTGTAAGTCGCTTCTTTTCACCCTGCCGAACACTCCTTTCCAATAAACGATTCACCAATTTTGTATTATATTTAATATACTTAATCCAGCGCAGAATTTCTTCACTTTTTCGCTGCTTTTTTATGAGATTATATGCATCATCAATGATGTGCAAGAGATCTAAACACTTTTTTCTATCCATCTTCTGTTGTATGTGAGATCACTGAACAACTGATGGGTAAAGGAGACAAATCGTAAAATATATATAAGGATGGAAATCTATGGGATTGGTTGAAGAAATGTCACGTGACCTATGGAAAATTTTCCCATGATCCATATAAAATAATATTATGAACTTGAAAAGTGGTCATCTGGAAAATTTCAATATATCCTGTCATTCATTTTCTGAGTCTGGACAGATTTCTCAGATGCGAATGAGTCGGAAGTCATATTTCTCTTATGGGTGCCACCAACAATTTTTTTTCTTGAAACCCGACCACTTCTGGACATTGCAGGGGTGAAATTGGTGTCTATAAAAAAAGGGACCTAGAGGAAAAGAGAGAGGTTGCAAGAAGAGGATCTGTGGTTCCACAAGCAGGATAGAATGATGCTAGAAGAATCTATATGAAATGTTTCCGTTATTTGTCTTTTTCCACCAGATGATAGTTCAACTACCCCCCCGTGTACATACTTCAGCCTGTAAAACAGCCTCTTGGTACATTTTGGTGGGGGGGTTGCAATGTTTAGAGAAATTTGTTCATTTTTGGAGTCACTTTTCGTTAAGACTCTCAGCTGTGAGCAAGTTTATAGTGAATCGTTGTGTATTGAAGTGATTGAGAGACTCCAAAATGAGCTACGTGAATTTTTCAGAAAAAATCGTTTGCCCAAGTGAGTGGGTGAGCCTCGTTGAGGCAGAGAAGCTGGAAGACGCCATACATGCCGTGATCGGTAGCCATGTGCTCAATTTGAGAAAAAAAGTGCCACCGTTCGTGTTCTTAGAATTCGAGATAAAAGGAACATTGGTGGAAACTCAGGGGACGTTTGTATTTTTGAAAGATGCAGAGTTCCAAACTTGGTACGAATCCTCTGATCGGTGGAGAGACTTTGCGGAGGCAAATGTGGGGCTTGATGCGGACGAGGAGCCGGATGTGCTATTTTATATGACAGCGGATGGTGAACTGGCTGACTCGGATGTAAGTATGATGTTACCATCTTCTTGATAAGATAAACTACATTTTTTCATTACAGCATTATCTTTTGTTCACGTTCTCTTTTTTTTATAGGTCCCCGGATACATTGAATTCCGGGAAAATGTGTTCATCCCACGTACGTGGTTTGAGCACATGCCGAATGATGGTGCAATCCGGGAGCACATTGTTGGTGCTGTGGGGCTGCAAGTGTTGGATCCTCGAAAAAGGGTGTGCTTGCAGCGGTGCGCGGCATCACCGGAGCTGATCCTCACCCACATGCGAAGAGGATATTGGTTTGTGCCTCGCGAGGACCGCCAAAGGACGATTCGCGACTATGCTGGATACGGACGCATGGTGTACAGGGTGTAGTTTGTGTAGTTTATGTAGTTTATGGTGTGCGGAGAGTGTGTGTGTGTGTGCGTGTGTGTGTTTGCGTGTGTGTGTGTGTGTTTGCGTGTTGGATTAGATGTAAAAATATAGGGATTGTTGTATTGTATTTTTTAAATCTAATAATAGTAATAATAGTGGCAGATTACATTAGCATACTTTATTGGCATAAGTTTTTTAAGTACATTTTGTTTTTTTAATAAATGTGGTTCTTCTTATATGTAAGAGTTATTATGTCATTTCCTTTTCCTTAGTCCTCGTGAAAATGAATATTGTGGTACTCGCCCCCCAAATACTCCAACTTTGGCGAACTTTTCTTTATTTGATTCTGCAGGTCTTCAAAGTGCTTAGGGGTTTCAATAAAAAACTTGGACAGTCGCCTGGGCAAGAAAATTGCAGCACTATCATCCAAATGGCATATTACATTTATTCCATGCATTGTCATGATTTTCCAAGCTGAAGTTATGGTGTATCGATGGTTCACAACTAGTTCAGAGAATTTGGTGAGTGGAAGTTGATGCATCTCTTCGTTGATTTCGTTGAAAAGAGCTCGATCATCTTCATCTACAATATCGGGGTCTGGTTGGACATGGCCACTGGATCCATCCTCAGTATGCAGGAAAGTTGGACAGCCATTTTCAATATGTTTGCAAAAATTTTCAAACTTTTTTGGATAATCTTGGAAGAACTTGGTTACTCGATTATTCATGAAAATGGAGTGAATGTTTGATAGATGCAAAACAGTTGCCGCACCCCATTTTGTCTCACCCTTGAAAGCCGCCGTGATGGTGTACAAGAAATTGCCCTGCTGTTGAAATAACTTGATGACGGGTAGCTCTTGTATCTCTGGCCTAACGTTGATTACATCGAAATTCATTTGGTCTTCAAACTTCAACTCTGGATCAGGATGAAAGCGTATATTGTTATATTTTCCGCCCAAATATTGCAATGTTGGTGACCCCTTTGCAATATATTTTTGGAAATTCTCGAACACTTCGTCATTTTTTGCGAAGAATTTAGCTAACCTTTTATTAACGAAAACGGCCTGAGTGTTTGATAGATGGATATATGGATAAACACTCACTCCATATTTTGTGTTCACCTTACGAGCCGATGTGATTTTATAGAAAGAGTTGAGATTCAGGTCCGAGAGCTTCACCAGGGGAAGATCTTTCAGTTCTCCCACAGCGTTGATCTTGACAAAATCCATGATGTTTTCTCCTTAATCAGGTCGAGAATGAAGAACGATGACGTAACTCCTTACTTTTTTACTTTTAGGGATACAGCTTAGAAGCAACTTCAAACTTTCCTACACTTATGGTTATTCACTGAGAACCGTTGATTAAGTGATGATGACGATCGAATTTTAGAGGATTATATACACGCAACCCCCACTGTATCTCTAATAATTGATCATAACAATGATACGTATATGTTATTATTTATAATGATGAGCCGGGGGAATAGTATTAGTAAGGATAATAAAGATAACGTGATATATTATGAACATACAAGTTCTAACATGTTTGAGCTAAAAAAAGTTTGGATTATTTCAATTCCCACGAGCCATGGTGGGGTCAGGTGGCCCAGGCTGGTCCCAACACGCTTTTTGGCGGGGCGGGGGAGGGGGTAAATGTCAAGTGGGGTCAAGTGGTCCAGCATTTAAGGTTAATATCATGGGAAGCGGCATGTTTGAAATCTGATTCCGCCGCACTTGGGAAAAACATCAAGTGTTTACAAGTCCTAGCATGTTTTGAAAACCACATATCAAACCAACAGTTTGACTGATATAAACAAATAAGTGCATCTGTGGTTATTCCAATTCCCACGAGCCATGTGGTTTTTATCATTGGAAGCGGCATGTTTGAAGTCTCAAGTGGGGTCAGGTGGTCCCAACACGCTTTTTGGGGTGGCGGGGGAGGGGGGTAAATGTCAAGTGGGGTCAGGCGGCCCATGCAGGACCCAACACGCTGTTTGAGGGGCAAGGGAGGGGGGTCAATGTCAACCGCCCACCCATCCACCCAGTCTTCAGGTAAACAACTGATTCTCACCTGCCAATCAACGAATTAATCCAACCGTCAATTAATGAATGATCCGATGATTCATTAATGACACCGCGAATTTAAACCGCGAATTAAAACCGCGAATTAAAATCGCACGTCCGCGGATTAACCCGCGATTCCACCCACCTATTGTTCACCACCCCATTCAATTCATTACCCTTTCACTAAATCACCCATTCCCACACCCTACACTACACTCATTCACCAGGTAAACAATAGAATTTTACCTGTCAATCAACGAAATCAATCAATCGATTAATTAATTAATCAAACCGCGAATTAAAACACCACCCACCCACCCACTTTCACATGACCCCCCCACTAGCCATCATACGCCCTTATGAATCCAAAATCGTTGGGCCAGAACCCGCATTACTCCTCTATTGACCACGACTCCGAAAACGAGGAAAAAGATTGTGGATTTACTGGTCGAAACTTTGCAGGAATCGCCAGTACTCCATTAACATGAGGAATAACGCCCAATTCTATTTGATTTCCGATTAAGCCCATAATAGAAAGCAAGTGAAACTGAAGCTGCGCCGGGCAGAATCCATTAAGAATATCTGAATCAGTTCGCGACTTTTCTCTCGCACTAATTCATGCAATTACGAACTGGTTCTCATTTACCTGTACATCGCACGACATTCCATTGAAGAAAAATAAAAGTGAAATACGTGTTATCACTGATAAGTTACTTTCAGGAGCTTCCGGTCCCGAATGAAGCTTTGGGTTTTTTTTTGCGCTGCCCAAGTGTCGAATTTGGTTTTTGAGAACAGTTTAACCTTCTGAGAAAGCTCAGAGCTGCCAGTTGATGATCATAACAGCTATCACAGAATAACCCCTCGCGGGCACCGAGTTCATAAATAATGTTCACAGCCTCAGACGTATCCCCTTCATCACGAGTTTCGTCAGAATTTATCTCACTAAGAGCACTCATTGATGATGACGGATTATCAAACGCTGAAGAAATGGAAGATGACTTCACCGCCACAAGAAAATTATTATCGTCAGATAAAACATGCCTGTTTTCAACAATGCATATGCAGCCCATGGAAAGAACATGTCTTGTGTTCAAGGCCGTCTTAATTCCGGCCGGAAGTTATAAATTTGAAATTTGGATATTTCAGGGAAAGTGTTTTGTGCACCTTAAGATGAACATTTTCAGTCAGCGGCAATCCTGGGAAGCAGGGTAGAAGTGTAAAGCTCGACTTCTGCTTAATTCTCCATGTCTGGCTCCACTGGACCAAAATCCACAATGAGCTCCTCCATTTGAGGATTGTCGGAAGACAAAGATCTTCTATTGGATATTGGTATCGAGTTCACCTGCAGAATTGCATGCATATATAATATCATTCATTTTCTTTGCAAATGCGTTGCTGTTTTCCCAAGTATCTGATGCCCCGTTGCATCTCGAAGAATCTTCCAAAGAATTATCCCATAATTTGATGGCTTGTGTATAGCGGTGCCCGAAAATTCGGGAAGCACGTTGCACATTCATTGCCTGAGAAGCATTGGGGGATAAATTAATTTCACTAATCTGACACGAAAGATTGGATGTCGCCAAATTTCAGCCAAACTCATATGTCTCCGGCACATCATGTCATCAGACCATGACTATACCATCTTGCCAAATTGAACAATGGTTCCTCAAAGCGGCAACTAGTGGGTTGATCAAATGACGTTCTGCTCCAAAGCATCCTCTGCATCCTGAGCCATCTGTATACCAGTGCATGACATTGGTGCCTGTTTTCTCCACAGTTTCTCAGTTTTCCCCTTCAGGGATGTAGGTTTTAAAGGCCTTCCTGATTTGGTACTTCCTAGTCATTTTATCCTGACTCATGTTCCAGTGATTTCTCTTGAATATGTCAAGCTTGGCGTGTGCCGCTTCCGCTTGCATCCATTCCCCCTGGCACAGGCGTGTATAAGCTGCTGATTCTGCCTTACTCACCACAAGATGATGAAGTGGAGGCAGGCACAGGGCAATTTCCAGGCATTTGAGCCGGTTCTTTATCTTCACCCTCTTCGTGCTGGACCATCAGACGTACATCAGCCGCGACAGCACAACCATCTTCTAGAGTCATAAAATGATTTTTAGGCTAAAGCCCCGGCCTCTGCCCATGACTCTTCTACATGCCCACAGTGAGGCATACGTCTTGCCCATCTGTCTCTCTATGTGCTCCCTCCAGTGGACCGTGCCGTCCAGTTGAACACCCAGGTACCTCACTGAGGTAGTATAGGCAATCTCTGCACCCGCTAATCTCAGTGGCTCCGGATTTATACATTTGTATTTCTTGGTGAATATCAGAAACTTCCCCTCTACTATGTTCTTCTTCCATACAACAGTGAGAATATCAGGGGCAACTTCATTTGCCAACGCTTGGGAGGTCTCTTTGGCATCCAAGAAATCTCTTGAAAGATTCTTGTTCGTCAGCATATGAAAGACGGGGCAGCGTTCCACTTCAGCGTGTGTTGATTGATATTCGTAAAGGAATTTGCAGAAAAAAGCTGTCTATAGCCTTGTGTTATCTATATGTCGTGAACAACTTTTCGATCAGAATTCCATCCCCAACTTTGGGTTAAAGTTTGAACATTGAGTTTTGGAACACCGTGTAAAAATGTCGCCACTCTCCAGTCTCGGCTTACTAAACGTGAATCATGACAACTACGCGACTCGGGTTAGTAATATACAGTACAGCCAGTAGAATCAGGCGACGGAGATATCAAAGCTTGCAAAAGAAGGGATTGTTTCGCTCATACTCGGCTAAACCAGGAATAGGGGAAAGAATTATGGCAAATAAAATAAATTCTAACGAAAGTAAATAATTTCCGAGAGCCAACTGAGCTCCGAATAATTTTCCCGACAATTACAAATTCGCTTCACTTCTCCATTTTAATATAAAGGAAAAAAAACAAATGCGGTTCGAAAAGGGATGACATGCCCTCTCCATCGACACCCATTGCATCCGTTGATCTCTGTATGAAAAAAAATGAAAACATGGATGAAAATCACCGCGGTGATATTAATCACAATTATATTATTTTGTAATAAAGTTGAATATAGATGTACTCATCACAAGTTTTGATCCACAGAAAACGTCGATGGTTATCAAAAGGGGATCTGAAGAGACGTTCATCTTCACCATCCCACGATGCCACTACATAACCCCTAAATATACACAAATCACACGATGAAATTTTACTCGTCATTTAAAAAAAAAACGCCCACAAAATCATTGTTAATTTACTCCAAACTAATGTTGCTCTGCTAAAAAAACACAATTCAACTAAGCATTTTTTAAATTGTACAGCCTTCATTTATTTCAAACGTAGCTTTCACGACAATCCAATTTGCGGAGAAAGAAGTTTGGAACGATTTTAAGGGAATAAATGAATCGGTTTCGTCCAAGAGAAGGAAGCGTAGAATTATGTTTTAATATGAAAAAACAAGGTGCAATACCATGTATGTATTTTGAAAAAATCTTTCGCAGTTTGTGTAATGTCGAATAGGGCCTAAATTTAGTTCGGGAGCGGTGGACGATTTGTCGCCTCACCCTCCTGCTCACACACGCTCCCAATACTTCGTTCTTCAATTCGCAAAATGCAGGGTTTCTCGGAATCATGTCTTTGATGAGAATATGCGAAAGCGAACGACCACTCGGCGCCCCAAAACCGCTCGATTTCTCTCAGCGCGATGATTTTCATCGATGTTTTTATCTTTCCCGTACAATTATTAAGGGAGGCAATGAGTATCGATGGATGGGGTATTTAATTTCCCAATCGAATACGCCTCGTTTCATGTCACTCCGTTACCGCCGGTGAAGACTTTCCATTTAACGTCCCTTATCTCCTTGATTCCTCCCACTCTATCTGTATCGCTTGTACGCCGCTGTCGACAGTCTCGGTCTTCTGCCATGCCTTATTCACTTCGGCAACTTAGTGAGGAGCGCTAGGCAATACGTCACACGACGTACTACCCCCACTCCGTCGATTAGATGTATATGAAGCCCTGCACCACAGCCACTCGCTCTCTGTTCATGCTCGGCTTGCCTTGAGCACTGAACTCCCTGGCTGGCTCTTTAAGCACTCCGCTTAACCTCTCTCAGCCTTTTTCGCTGACTAGGACGCTCTCTTGTCTCTTGGGATCGAGAACTAAACACCCAGACATCTCTCACTGCCGCTACCTCTCTCCTCTTCTCATCGGGGTCTGAGGAGACCACGAGGTCGCTCTCTAGTCGTATATCTCCTCCACCGGACCGAAGACTCAGCTCACTACTTGTTTCTCCCCTTTACAGGGTTGAGAAATAATTGCATCAGACTCGCTCCCTGCGCTCAGATCATCGATTCAAGAAGTGTCTCTCTGAGACATAATTACTTGTTAGCCGCCCAGCTAGGTCTCAACTAGTCTGGTCACTACATTGGTGAGTCCGACGTGATGGTTTTTTGTCATTCAGGGCACAATATTTTTTTTTGCTTATTTTCTTTGGCATTATGCCCGATTTCGAAGATACGGGAATCGTGTGTGAAGCTAAGGTTTCGTCCATCACCATTCGAACTCCCCCGTTTTGCACCGACAAGCCAGCTCTCTAGTTCGGTCAAGGCGAAGCGCAATTCCGTACGAAGGGAATTTTGACTAAGTCGGACAAATTCAATCCCAGGGTCCCACTGATTGATACGCCCGCAGCCGCCGAGGTCGAGGAAATAATTACCAATTCTCCCGCGATCACACAGTTTCAAGCATTCAAAATTGGCCTTGTCGAACGATTCACAAAATCGAAACAGGCCAACCTCCTTCAGCTGTTGAACCGTAAGAAGCAAGGTGATATCATTCTCTTGCAACACCTTCGACACCTCAAAAAAAAGAAACTCGAGCGAGAGTCGTTAGTGGCGACAACTGACTCTCTCCCGCCTTCTTGCCGTCTGTTCCTCAAGGAGAAAAACACGCAAGAGCGCTATCTGATCGATATAGGATCCGACCTATCACTGTTCCCTTCACCCGCTAAAGCGAAGCCCACCGGCTATCAGCTATATGCAGCTAATGGCACGACCATCGACACATACGCTAATGTCCGCATCAATCCTAACTTGTGATTACGACGAGACATGACTTGGCATTTGGTTTTGGCAGATGTCTCCCACCCTGTCATCGGCGCCAACTTTCTTTACCACTTTCACTTATTGATGGATCAGCGTTATGGATGCCTTATAGATGGTACTACTGGGCTCTTTGTTGAAGGGTGAGCTTGTCAAGTTATCACCGCCTACGGTAAAGACAGTCGATGCGCTCTCGAATTCTCAATGGCATTCCCTATTGAACGAATTTTCGCACATCACAAAGCCAGATGGCCAGCTGAAGGTATCTGCGCACATAACGCAGCACCACATCCCAACTACGGCTGGACCACCTATTTCGTGTCACGCACGCCGTTTGGCCCCGAAGAAACATGCCATCGCACAGGCCGAGTTCTCTAAAATGGTCAGACTTGGTGTTGCACGACGTTCAAGCAGTCCTTGGGCCTCGCCTCTTTACCTCGCAACAAGGAAGAACGGTGAATTGCGACCATGTAGAGATTATGGCTCTGTAAACGCGAGAATGATCACGGACAAATACCCAGTATGCTACTTGGAGGATTCCACCACAAAATTTCATGGCAAAACGGTTTTCTCGACAATCGATCTCGTAAAGGCATTCAACCAAATACCTGTCGCGCCAGACGATATCCAGAAAACCGCTATCATTACGCGATTCGGTCTGTTTGAATACCCGTTCATGACTTTCGGCCTCCGGCACGCCGCGCAAACGTTCCAAAGCCTAATCGACGAAGTCACACTGGACCTCCCGTTCGCGTTCGCTTACATCGATGACATCCTCATCCCATCGGAGAATGAGGAGCAGCATCGTGAACACCTCCAAGTACTTTTCCAGAGACTCCAGGAGTTCGGCCTGGTCGTCAGCGCGGCGAAACCAGTCCTGAGAGAGTCGAAAGTAGTCTTCCTCGATCACGTGGTAAAGACGAACTGAATCAAACCTCCACCAGACCGAGTTGAAGCCATTGTCTGTTTCCCTAAGCCAGCAACCATCAAACAGTTGCCTGATTTCAGCGGGACGATCAACTTCTACCGGAAGTTCATAAAACATGCTGCAGTCCTCTTAGATCCCTTGAATGCTCTCTTGCAGGGCCCTACTATAAAGGGGCGCATGGACATCAGAACTGGTGGATACATTTGAGAACTGCAAAAAGGCCCTCACTGAAGTCACTTTACTGGCACATCCAAACTGTGCGGCAGAGTGGGCGATTGTCACGGACGACTGCGATCACGCAGTCGTTGCCGTGTTACAGCAATATATCGGCAACCGCTTGCTTTCTTCAGTCGCCAACTTACGCTGAACAACATGAAGTAGTCGACATACGATCGTGAACTTCAGGCTATCTTTCTCGGCGTGAAACACTTCAGGCACATTTTCGAAGGACATCACATGACGATCCACACTGACCACAAGCCGCTCTGCGTTTAAGCAGAACCTACACCGTGCTTCTACTTGGCAGTTCCGCCGCCTAGATTTCATTGTTCAGTTCACTACTGTACACTACACGCCTCGCTTGCATTGAAACCCTCTCAAAGACTGTATCACTAGCCGAAATCGAGCGGGCTCAGACTGATGACGCTGAACTCTAGCAGCTTCTCCACCGTAAGATATCTCAGTCCAACTGCGACAGTTACAGTTCTCTGAGCAGAATGCGTTTCCTTGTACTGTGATGTATCCACAGGCACAGTACGACCCTACGTCCCAGCCCCTTTGAGGTCTTCGAGTCTCTTCGCTCATTGACTCATTCTGGACAAAAGGTGTCACGGAAGCTAGTCGCTCAACCCTACGCTTGACCAGCAATGAATAAAGATTGCTGATTGCCTCACCGAACTCTTTGGCTCTAAACGACAGCTCACTACTCCGTATCACCCCCAGGCAAACGGTCGGGTCGAACGTTTGCACAGGTAACTGAAGGCCGCCTTATCCTTTCATGGAGAATCATGATATGACAGTTTGCCTCTCGTACTCGTCCATTTACGAACGGCGTGGAAGGAGGACCTCTAAACTACGTTCGCCGAGTTGACGTACGGTGAGAAGATTCGGTTACCTGGTGAATTCCTCGTCCTGCCTGACAAAGCGCAGTCTGCTGGTTCTCTCCTCAAGAGCCAGCGTGGGCACTTTCGTAAGCTAACGCCAGCTTGTATCAACTTGGGAAACAATTTTCCCCCCCTGTGTTAAGCAAATTTCAAATTTTTTAATAAGAATGAACTCGTGCAAAAAAAGGATTCCGAGGGACCGATAAATCTCAACGTTTCAGGCGGTTCTCCCTCGTTTGACCGTACATTTGTGAGAGAATTTTTATCCATTTGGTTTATAATTTTGGAATTTGTTGACAAAAATAAAATCGTTGAAAAACACAATTCCAAGAGACCAGTAGCATGACGATTTTCGACCAATTTGTTGCACAAAATTCAAATTTATTAACAAAAATGAAGGCGTTGAAAAGACGGTTTTTATGGACCAATAAATGTCGACGTTCTGGACTATATTCTCTGTTGGTGCAGCCTAAATTCGCGCAATGATTTTTGGACAGTTCGTTGAACAATTTTGGACTTTGTCCACCAAAATACAACCGTTGAAAAACGAAGGTTTCAAGGGAATGTGACAGTACGACGTTTCAAACAATTCTCAATCGTTTGAGAATAAATTTGCGAGACAATTTTTCCCCCACTTGTTGAATAATTTTTGAATTTAGTAAGAATAATCAAGTTGTTAAAAAAAAAAGGTTCTGAGGGACCAATAAACCTTGACGCGTCAGGCGATTCTCAATCGTTTGAGTATAGATTGACCGGCCGATTTTTTCACAATTCGGTAGAGAAATTTGAATTTATTAACATGAAATCATCGTTCGTTTGAAATTGGTTGTTTCACCATCATACCCCCACTCCACATTACATGGTGTAACTTTGTTCCTTTCCAGACAGCATCGTTATTGCGATTACCGCCTTAATTTAGTCACATCCACGGCTTTTTCGAATTATCGACACTCTCGGGTTCACGCTCTGCCTTATGCATACCCACGGCCTCAAAATTAGTCCAGCCAGTACCGCTATGAAATTTTTCGGTTGAACTGCTGCATTCGCGTTGGAAATCTCCCTTATAATCTCTGATTCCATGCTCCGTACCAATGTTTCAAATCGAAGTAAGACGTCGCCATTGGCAGCGACTGCGCTGGCTCACTCTCACTACAAGTTTCCCAATTCCGAAGGAATTACATACCACAGACGTTGTGACGATGCAGAATTTTGCGCCCCCCCCCTTTCCCCTCTAATTAGTAGGCGTTATTTTTCATAGATTAATTTAGGTTTAAGTTTAAGTTTAGGTTTAAGTTAAGGTTTAAGTTGGCAACCCATCCTCAGATATTCCTTACCTCCGCCCCGTTTCCCTCTGCCCCGGGACTCACTGATCACCCTGGAGGACAGAAGATCCCACGTGACAAGAAAGAGGACCCCACATGAGCCCGGAAGAAAGAAGATGTCCCGCGATTCCCCCTGGATGAGAAGAAGAAGGACACGCGTTGACCCCCGAAAATCAAGAAAGAAGAAGCAAGAACGATTGGCAGCTATCACTCGTACCAGAGCTGCTCTACGGGTCAGTTTCTGATTAGACTTGTGTGAGAGAAGGAGATTTGTGTGGTGGACTGTCTGGAGGATTAATTGTGTTGAGGAGAACTTTCTGGAGACATGTGTGGAGAATTTTGTGGAGGATTTTCGGATAGGAGATCCTGAGACGATTTGTGACCAGGAACAGGGAGAACGAGAGAAGACTGTGGAGAGGACGTCACCACCCATGAGTGCCCCAAAAATTATTCCCTGCCCCAACGAATATTACCTTGTCCCCAATTATAATCACTGCCCCCCCCCCCCCCCCCCCAACGGAGAGCCACCATTCAATTCATCCGCAGATAGTGTAAATCGAACCCCCTATTAATTATTACTTTTTCTCCCCAGCGGGAATAAAGTACACACTTCCCTCCTCCTGCGCGCATTCTGACTTTACTCTCACGCCGGGTAGAAAAGTGATTTTCTCACCACGGAAGGTAAAATAAAGAAGGTGTACCCACGTGCTTACCACCCTCGCCTTCGGATTGGGCGGTAATTCTGCACGTGGGCAAGCCTTCTTTACTATACCTCCCTAGGTGAGAAATATACTATTTCCAGTAGCCCCTCTCCCCTGACTTTTCCCACTTTTTGCCGTCTAGCGTCATCCCCTTCTTATTGTATTGTTTCGCGTAGCCGCAAGTGAGTTGGCCTTACCCCCACCCTCGAGTTAATTAGTTGTTAAAAGGCCTGGATTATCTTTTGTGTTAATAGTTTTGTAATGGGACTAGAATACAGTAGACTCTCGTTAGTTGCACTCTCGATAGTTGCCACTCTTTCCCCTGATTCGCGTTTCAGACGCTCGAGCGATACCCCTACTCCGCCTCCGATCGATATCGTAACCAAAATACGAAAGAGCCATGCTTGTGTACCACACACACGTTGTTTCCCCGGCACAA
>NW_011888138.1:0-13720 GCF_000806365.1 Fopius arisanus | reverse complement strand
TCAGCAGATGTTGAGGGTGCCCTAGATTTTAAGATCAAATTAGCAAGAATATTGGAAGAAGAAAAGTATGGACCCAGTCAAATATTCAATGCCGACGAAACTGGTCTCAATTTCAAAATGTTGCCGGGTAAAACGCTTGCAGTACGAAAAAATCATGGAGCAGCAGGTTTTAAAAAAAATAAGGAACGGTTGACAATAATGGCCTGTACCAATGCCGATGCTTCTCTCATATTACCACTGGTTGTTATTGGCAAATCCAAGAATCCACGGGCACTTAAAAATATTTCTCATGACTCCTTACCTGTCATTTACACTCACCAAACAAGTGCTTGGATGAACTCCACAATTTTCGAGGCTTGGTTTAGAAATAAATTTGCTCCGCAAGTTAGGGCATTTTTATTGTCAAAAAATTTATTACCTAAAGCCATTCTCCTCGTTGATAATGCTGGATGCCACCCAAAAGATCTCGTCGATGGACAAATCCGAGTAGTATTTCTCCCACCTAATACTACCTCTATAATTCAACCCTTGGATCAAGGTATCATCGAAAACTTGAAGAAAAATTATCGATACCATTTCCTATCTGCAATCATCAAAGCTCAAGACACAACAGGGACATTGATAGACCACATCAAGAAAATTACAATTAGAGCGGTAATCCAATGGGTAGCTCAAAGTTGGGACGAAGTCTCACAATTGACCATCATCAAATGCTGGAAGCCACTGATACCATTAGTAATTTTCAAAGAGCTTCAGAAGAATGAACCCCAACAAACAATACTTCTGCAACACTTCATCAATGCGTTCCTGTTGCTCCAAAATTCGACAGGTCTCACAGAAAATGATATCGAAGAATGGATTAATAACGCTGACAAAGAAAAACCTAAGAACTTATCCGACGAGGAAATTGTTGATATGGTGAGTCCCCCCTTCATTGATGAAGAAACATGTGAGATTGAGAGAGCCGACAGTGCTACTAATCCGAGTTGTGAAGAACAATTTGATGTGAACGATGCTGAGAGACAGGAAACGGAACCTGAACCTACTGCCAACTCTGTCATATCCGCAGAGTGCGCTGAAAACTCCATCGACTCCTTAATTAATTTTTTTGAACATCACGGGGCCCTTGCTCCTGAGGAGATGACTTTCTTGTGGAATATTAGACACAAGGCTTCATGCATAAAGTTCACTCCTCTAGTTTAATGAAAAATAGGAATTTAAATTTATTTTTCATGATTTTTTTCTTAATAATATCGAACTTTCCATTCTTTAGTTAAATCATCAGGTGCCTTCCAATTGTTAAGTTATCTACCTTTCAATACTGTGTATGATGTTGCGGATGATAAGAAATAAATGTACAAATCTGGAATGAATTTCATTTTATTCGACACCGAAAAAGAAAATACTTTTTGTCCCTTTAAATTTCCCAGAATTGAGACCGAGCGGCGCGCAGGAGTGGGGGCCCGAGTTAGTTGCCACTTTCCACGAATCGGGTACCCCTACAGCCCCTAACGTGTTGCAACTATCGAGAGTCCACTGTATACATGGATCCTCTGAGTAATCATTCAACACCCCCCTCCCTCTTACTGTATTGAAATTCTCCCTGATTTTACGACTTATAAGATGTTCCCGAATATTGTGCCTTGGTTGGGAATTATTTTATATTTATTCTCCGGCCAACGTCACAATATATGCACCTATCATTTTCTCCATAATTTTTTGTTTAAGATTTCGGAACGATTCCATTACTTTCTTCTTACGTGGACCAATTAGTTGGAGAATATGTTGGAAATTTTACAACTACAGCTCAAACTAGCGGATTAAGAGAAAAATGCTTAAATATTTTCACACGATTATGTTATCGTCTCCAAAGTATCAATACTTTATCAAAATATTTCCAGGTATTCCTATGGACGTCTCCTCGAGAAATTCACAAAATAATTGCAAATTTTCTTGTTCTGCATTCTCATTTTTTCAGGGAACTGGAATATCGAATTGATTAATGTTTCTTCTTTCATTTCTACTACAGCTTCACATCCATACTTCCAATGAAACTGCTGCGAAATTCTTTCCCATCGAACTTCTACCTAATGAATCGGGAGGAAAGGCTGGTTCTTTGATGGAACTTCATGCTAAGAACATTAAAAGACTTGAAGCAAATCGTGATTGGTTCCTGGAAGATGAACAGACTATGCGAGTCAACGAGGCGCTGCGCCCAGGGAAGCAAAAAACTGCTACCGATTTGTTCGGAGTGGAGGGGAGCTTTAAAAAGTTAGATATCGATTGAAACTGATGGTGGGAATATTATAGCGATATCTTGGACATATATAAAAAATTCATATATTTACATTTATTTTTTTTTCTAGCTCAAGAATTCTCAAAATATTTAAGAAATTGTTCAATATTCGAACAATATTCAGAGTCTAACCTCAGTTATTGTGAGAAAAAAAATTTCAGAATGCAAAAAAAGTCACTTTTAGGAATTATTATTTTTCATGATTACAAATATATATTTAAAAAAAGTTCATGTGAAATTTTCGTTTTTATTTTTACAAAGAATTGTGATAACACAGTTTAGAAACCTTGACGAGATTGAAAAAATCATATTTTTCGCGTCCAGGATATTCTGCTATTGTTATAATTTGAATAAATATTACTACATAATTGTTGATTAGTTTTAAATTATTTTTTCTTTGTATAACTTGTACTACATAATCATTTGTTATGAAAGATAAAATATGAATTGTAACCGATAGAAATTAGCATTTACTTTGGTGCATCACCATTAATTACACCATCGGTTCTGCTCATGGTCAGGTTGATGGCATCAAAAATTTGTATTCATGACTACTTAACCAGGATTTACACTCCGCAGTGAAGCTGAGAAAGAACACGGTGAAAAAGATGGAGTGCTTTATATTTGTAAGTATCGTAAAGAAAGGGGCCTATGAATAACCAAATGAGTGGAAATATAAATTTGTCATTGCATATTGAAGTTGCGAAAGCTTCTCAGAAATAATTTTCACACATTTTTTATAATCAAAATTTATTCCACAGACATGTATTCCCAACGAGAAACTCTTGTGCACATAACAAAATTTACACCTAGAAATAAATTTTATGACAACAGTAACAAAAAGGCCACTGTTTTGTATCAGAATTATAAAATTTTCTCCAATACATGTAAAGAAAACTACTTTGCAGTGACTACGATGCCAGCCTCACACTCTTTAAAAACTGCTTTCTCGTACTTGTATCGCAGCATACTAATATACCACTACACTCGTGCTCGCACACTCGTAAGAGGACGTATTTATATCATCAATAATTTTTTTGTCGTGAATAAGGAAATTTCGGGAAATATGAACTCCCTGAAAAATTGTGAAATTTCGACATACTGAATGTTTAAAATTGGAAATTAAGAAGCACACTACGTGTGACTGCACAAAAAAAATATTTTTTGTAATTTTTTAAAGAAATAGAGCCCGTAACATAAAGCAAAATATGCCACACGGTCTGAAACGATTTTTAACAACATATTAGATCGGAATCCGCACCTTTAGCGAGGATTTTGATGAAATACGTTCCCAAAATGCTTTTCAGCTCCTGTAGCATAAATTACCATTTCGATGGAAAAAATTTATTATGTATTTTATGGAGTATTTTTCTTTAAAAAATTGCAAAAAATACTTTTTTTGGGCAATCACACTGTGTGCTCCGCAATTCCCGATTTTAAACATTCCGTATGTCGAAATTTCACAATTTTTCAGGAGTGACAGGAATGTTTATTTTTACCGCATTATTCCATATTTACTAAGGTGCAAACAAAAAGTTCCTTTACTACTGCAGTGACAGAGGCTCTCACAGTATCTGATATAAAATAAGTGTGATATTTGGAATGGACGCATGTACTGACGAGATGCCTCATGTTCGATTTAGGTCTCATAGCATACTACTGTCATTATAATAATTATCTTTTTCTTCCGTCTTGATGAAATGGCGTATTCATAAAACCGATTCAATACACCTCTCAGTAGTTATGGCCGGATATCCAGCGCATCTTATTAATTTCCTGAACTTTTCAGTCCAGAAGGCGGCGAATATTTCGAACTCTCAGATTATATTTTCGGTGAAAATTGATGCGGATAATTAAAGTTTGTTTTTGACCCCGTGTTTTTCCACCCTAAAGGGAATAAAAACTATATTTTAGGTCGTGCCTTTACCTTGCGTATGTTTTGCAGGTGTGTGAACCTAAACCTGTTTAAATCGTCCAAGGCAGCTACCCCCAAGCCAGCTTGTGCCGACAAATCATCTCCGCGGGGAGCGCAGAATATTCAGAAAAAACAAACTCCGAATGACGATAAGCCCGTACTCGGCTTAAGCCTTGGTACGACGTAAAATATACGTTTTCTTCCCTTCGGAGACGAAAACTATTTTATTTTAAGTCTGTGCCTTCGACTTGACCCTACGGAGACATGTTTACAGTCTACCGACACTAAAAAGAAAAGGAGTTGTACTGTGGCTCCCAAGGTTAAATGAGTAATCAACCGTCCTCTTTTATTGTTATAGTATAAACAATAAATTTATATACCAAAATTATGTTACTGAACTAATCAATTTCAAAGCATGAAAAGCATTGATGAGACTAATTCGAAATTCTCCACAAGGGTATTCCCCTTAATAACGTTGGTGAATTTACCGACCTCCTTGCAGTAGTGCTTGAAGAAGTTACTTTTTCCCTTCCAGTTACTCCTAGCCAATAACTCGCGGTATTGATCCAGGCTGTGATGACCGATCTCGATGCTGCCTTTACGACATCTCTTTTCCCATTTTGGAACCACCAACAACCCCCGTGAACACTCGGCCAATTAAGTTCGTAAAAGACTTGAAGTCGGTAACAAACGGAGACGTAGTAACTATAAATACCTACGCTGAAATAACTAGACCGAAATTTCGATGATAGGTTCGTATCTTCAGAATATAAATTCTTGCTTCAACGTAATCGGTAGTAACGAGAGAATTGGAACAGTGTTTGACAGAACCAATACTTTCTGGAGTGAAAAACATTAATTTTGACAGATAAATAGTCCTGTTCGAAAAGCAGGGGTAACGTTCGTGTTCAAAATTTAGAATTTTTTGCGGTTTTTTAAAGGCAATTTTAGCCCCATGGAGCCTTTAAATTCAGTGAAATAAACTAGATTTTGTGAAATTTTATTGTAGTTACCTGTAAGTTTTTTTTTTACGTTAAAACAGGGCAACGCTAGCTTGAGGATTATTGTTCGTTGACTTTTGCTAATAATCACAGGTTGAATTGAGTCAAGGAATAAATTTAAGATGAAGAACCCGGCCACCGATGAAATTTCAATATAAAATTTCGGTCGGAACTCAAGACAATTTCTCCAGCTGTCTACGTGGGAATCTTCTGTGAGATTTATTAATATTTGCACCATCTCAAGTTTTGATAAATCGCCAACTCATTTAAAATTCCATAAGAGCTCCCTAATTTGTAAGGTAAAATCACTTCTCTTTCGCTATTTTCAATTGTGTCTTCTCACATCACAAAAGTTTCCTCTTTTATTTCAGGAATCCACTGGTACAATTGGAAGAGGAAAAGCGCAAACACGACAATAAAAAGAAGAACAAATTGAGGCGGAGATGGAGCAGGTTTGTGAGATGAAAGATTGAGACTCTGAGTTTGAGTCTCTGAAAATTGCTATCTCTGAGGGTTTACATTTCAGGATCGGACTGCCTCGGGGTTATCTCAGGCATATGAGAAGTGCTCATGCTGACAGGAACAGTGACACCAGGAAGTTGATGCTGGAGAAGACGAGGAAACTTTTGCAAAGGATGATTGAAAAAATTGATTTGGATAAAGCTGCTGATGAAAAGTGGTAAACAGGATCGACATTGAGCTAGACACTATGATCAGGCATTGCATCATAAAATGAAATGAGCTTATTTTTTCATACAGATTTTGTCGACATTGGCTGCGTAAAAAGACACATGGAAGAAATTAAAAGGACAAGACTAGAGTTAGAAATAGTTGAGACTTTTAAAAAATTTCAAGTTTTTATCGTAATTGATGGAAGGAGGGAAATTATGAGGCAGTATGGTGTAACGGGATTTTTGGAAATCCCGCACATTAAACTGTATCTTGGGTTAAGTTATCTAAAACTTCTGCCATCTCGACTTCCTCCCGGGAATTACTCGAATCGTCGAGGGGTGTGGGGACTGGGGCCCGAGTGCTTAGGGTGTTAGGAGGCCTGAAGACAGGCAACAGCACAGGGCGGACACGTGGAAACATTCCCAGCTCCCCTATGAGACTTCCTGGCACATAGCATAGGACTCATACCGACGTATGAGCGCTCCATGTTAGATGGGGTAGGCATTCGGACGGCTGATCCTTCGAAGGGGTTGTTCGAAGGGGTCAGTGGCGACGTTCGAATTCGGCGCGCTCCAGGAGAAGCTAGTGTCAGGGATATCCTCCTTGCGGCGAGGGCAGCACGTCCCGGCACACGGCAGTTTACCCAGCCGTAGTCGAGAGTGGGGAGGCATCGGCACTACTGCCGACACTGTCGACTCACTCGGCAGAGCCGCTTCGGCTGGCTCCCAGTGCGGACCACTGGCAGCTCTCTCTCGAGCCCTTAGCTGGCTCCCAATGCCCAGCATTGGTCTTCTACGCTCTCTAGGTGAGGATCATCCTCTCCCCGGGAGTACTCTCTGAGTGAGGGCAATACCCTCCTCGGGTAGTGTTCTGTAGGTGAGGGCCATGTTCTTCCTGGTGTTCTCTGGGTGAGAACCATACTCTCCCCAGTTAGGCTCTCTACATTTGGGGCTACCCTAGTGGGCCGGGCACGCTCTCGATGGTGTGCTTTTGGGTGAGTAATCCCCACGCTCTCGGCCTCCCGGCACTCTGCTATCTTACGTCGCTCTCTCGGCGAGGTGTTCTCAGAGGTCGCCCTCAGCGCCCCCGAACCCCGCAAGTATGCTCTCGGTATCTCGATCCACGATTTGTTCTCTGTCTAGATTTCGGTTATTATAGTCGCGTATCCGTGGACCCTGGCCCTCTCTCCACGACCTAGCATCCTGAGCAACCCAGGTCTTCCCGCTTCCGTTCCATTCGTCATCAGCTTCTAGCTTCTCGCGGGTAGTTTTACGGTAATGAGGTTATCGTTCTAGTTTTGGGAGTACGGACTCCCCGGTTTTGGGATTTATGGATTTACGGATTTTGTGTTGTCGCTAGGACGAGTTCCAACCCCCCCTCGTCCTGTCCTTTCGTGCTCTTGTTTTTGGATATGTCGGATGTTAGGTTTGACGAGGTCGGCCGACCTCGGGCAAGGCAGGGCCCCCCCCCCCCCCTCCTTGCCCTTGTTTCGGTTCTTTCGGTTTTCGTTAGCTTTTGGCCCATAAAAAGCTAGCTGGCGCCCGCTGGAGCTCGCATTTTTCAACGCTAATAAATAAATACTTTTTTTTTAACATAAAAGCATTTTTTCTTGATTTTGTTGTTTCGAAATAGAAATCGAATTATTTCATTTGAACTATTATTTCCGCGGATGAGAAACCTGAAGGTCGAGGCTACAAGCATTACATTTCTAGCCGAGGTCTCGGAGCTG
Organism: Fopius arisanus; assembly: GCF_000806365.1. Lineage (NCBI taxonomy): Eukaryota > Metazoa > Arthropoda > Insecta > Hymenoptera > Braconidae > Fopius > Fopius arisanus. The sequence goes on along the minus strand of NW_011888138.1, from coordinate 6,107 downwards.
AGTCAATTAATTATTTTTTAAACGATTCCCCAGGTCTACGTCGAAAGTAACGGGTGTCAACTCCAAAACGACTTCTTCCCTACCTACAGATGTAACAACACCCTGGGGAGCTAGAACTGGGTGAGAGTTTTACCCAGCTGCGGCACGGCAAAGCATGCGAAGACATCAATGAGTGTCAGAGTGTCCCTGCAATCTGTCAGGATGACTGTGTCAATGTTTGGGGAAGCTACAAGTGTCTGTGCAAATCGCGAAGCTCCCCAATCATGACAATCGATACTGCAGTGCCGACGACGACTGTTTGATGTGCAAAGATCATCCGCAGTGATGCATGCGTAAAAGGTTCTACTCGTCATACCGAGTTCCCGTCGATCTCCACAATGGTCGTCTCCCGGTTTCAGCTGTGGTTAAAACCTTCTCATCAACAAATATCGTGGAATTCCACTCATCACCCCATGCAAGATGTTGGTGGGAAAATAGGAGTCGACGATCCTTATGCTGCTGTGTCATTCCTGGTTTCTTGCCTGGCTTATGACAGTAGTAACCAGCATCATATAGACGATTACGCACGGTTTGCACAGAACACTGCAGACGAAAATTTCTCTTTATTTGCACGGAACTGACGAAAGGTGACTGTCGAACAGCATGCACAATTGCTTCGTTTGTTGCATTGTCCAGTATTGCAGGCCGGCCGGAACGGAGTTTCGTTAAAACATTTCCTTCCTGTTCAAATCTTCTAATATACTTGGTGACTGTGGCGGGCTGAAAGGGATGGAAACGACAGCAGGAAGGATTGGATGAAATGAGACAGGAAAAAATAGATGTTAGGAAAGGACAGAGACGGTTGGCAATGATACGTACACTGATATCGAGCTCTCTGGCAATGTTAATTTTTCGTATATTCCCTCGCCACTGCCCCACAATCTGGACCTTGACGTCCAGACCCAAATCTGGTGAGCCCAGTTTTCCCATGGCTGCCCAATCAACAAAAAAAATATTATTCCTTCAATCTACACTGGAATGATGAAATGAAAAAATTGACAATCGACGAGCGTTTGTTTAGCGGCTACAATTTCGCCCCCTCTTCCCCCAATCCTACCCAAGACCGTACTTTGCCGGCCCTCCAGGAGTCTCCAGGTCTCCAGGGTCAGTAGTAACCCCACGATTATCAGTTTGCTTGCCAGTGGACAAGGAGTTTTGAGATTTGTGTAAAAACGTTAAATAAATTAAATTTTAACCATTTTTTCTAACAAATTGATCAATTTATTTAATTACAATATCTTGAGACAGTAGGAAAATCTTGTGTTTATAATAGAAAAGTTTGTTTTTTTCAAGGCCTTCTAAAGTTTCATAATTATCAATAATATATTAATTAATCATCCTTGACCAATCATTCCCACTTGGAAGCCACTGTGGTCAGCTCTTGGCCCCTCTTCAGTCACCATCCTCGTATCAATTGACCCTGCGAAGAGAATGCTGTTGGAGTCTCTCGACCTTCACTTGGAGTACCCTGCCGAGACAAATCAATCTGTGGAGTAGTGCAATGATTTCCATTTGGCATTGGCGAATTTGATTCAACATGTGATTCAAATTCATTAATTCTTCCACCAATCCCTCCATGTTGAGATATAAATCCGCCCTGAATACCCCGGTACTAAGATCTGCAAATTAAATCGTATCCGTTAAGTACCCAAGAATAGCAATTAGAAAGTGGAAAACTGAAATCAAATTTTGGAGCAATAATTTTTTCTTTGAAAATATAATAAAATAATATTATTAAAAATGCTAATTTATAATCTTAGTGTCGAACAAAACAGCTTCATATGATGGTGCAGCATTCCAGTATATGGATCAATAGTGGCAAGCTGAAGTTTACCCCTGAGACAGAGCTCGAAAATTTGTATAGCGAGAATTGCTGGTGATCTTTTCAACGTGCACTCAGTGCATGTTAACATGAATAGGTGCTCGCATCCTCCCCCAAGTCTATAACCATCAAGACACCTGCATGAATAAATCCCAGGACAGTTAACACATAATCCTACTCATAAGGTATTATCCTTGAACATCAGACTCTCCTCGACGTCACTGCATGGTCAATTGTCGCTCTTGCCGCTTGGACCTCCAGGTTTCTCATCTGGTGGACAAAATTTCCTGTGGAAGAACTCTCCTGGCACTGTCAGCTCATGCAAAGTACGTTGGATTGTAAAAGCAATCAGCATCCCCAAGGATATAGAACTACCACGACTGCTTGCCTGGGGCATGCTGTTGATAACTGAGGACTGGTGATCCTCCAACGGCACTGGCGTCATTATTTCAAGGGTTTTAGGTTAGTAATTCTCGATTCCCAACATCAGCCTTTCAGGTTATCTTGACAACTTTCTGTGATCCACACTCACATGTGGAGGGGTTTTTTCACATCTTTAGTGAGGAACCGAGGATTTATCACCCGGGGAATGTTTTCTAGGGGTTTCCCAGGGATTTTTATGATTTTTCAAATTGCGTTCACTGATGTATTTTTTTTTATGGAGGAATGCATTCTGCCACGTACGACCGCGAACAACAGGTCGAGTCCAAATAAAAACACGAGTGCTCCAAAATGAGAATCTTTTCAATTTTTTCTTTCGATGAAAAATTATCGCAAATATCTGTATAATTAAACATTGCAACTCTCATCCACAAGGCCAATAATAGAGAATACAATTATATTACGATATAATACAAGAATTATAATAATTGCTCCAAAATGATTATTGAGTTGTCTACTTACATGGAGGAAAAAATGGTGTAGTGATCGGTTCCAAAGTAAAACCTTGTCCATCCCTGGCCATCAGCTCATCACCAAAATCCTTCAATTGCAATGCCAAATCGTAAACTGATCTCACCATTGATCGGGCTAGAGCAAAAGTGTAATCGCACTCAGTTTGGGCCTCCAGTTGTTGTATGATTGGGCGCTTGTTGCGAAATGTTGGACTCCTTACTATCCCCTTGGATAGAGCGAGAATTTCTTTTACAGGGAAATCATTTGCAGCGAGAACAATCAAAATAGATTAGATAGAGAGACCAACCAAATCATCTTAATGAAAGAAAAACCCACCGTTCATTTTCCTTGCAGACGTATGCTTCCTCGAATGAGCTGAAAATTTTTTTTTATATTGAAAAATAAATAACTTCTCCTGTCAAAGGGTGAGCGATGAATATATTGTAAATCCAATAGAAAGTAATCTTTTCGTTTTCAGAGTGGGTGATAAGCATGAGGGATTTTAACTTGGAGTGGTGACACCGAGTAAATGCTACGAGAAAGACTATTGGATATACTGAAATGGAAATGAGTTTTGCCATGACAACCTACCCTCACCACATCAATTTTACATACAAACCCATGCTCCCCACTCGCATTCTCGAAATAAAAACTTATGTTGACTTCAGTATATCCCTGCTCTACCCGATTCCCACTCACGATCATTCCCCTCCAGAAAAACAAAAGATCAATCTCTACTGGATAACGACGGGGCACCGACGAAAATTCTGGAAATTAACAACGAGCAGTTTGATATAAAATTTCTCAGAAAAACAAGGAAATCAAATGGCCCCATGAACCGCATTTTCGCACTCGCCTCACTTTTCGTGAAACTTGGTTGGAGCAACACGCGTTCTTCACCTTCTGCTTCCCATCGACGTGCAGGAGAAAAATGGGTAAGTAATTTTTTTTTTCCTAATAGCCCACAATTACATTTTTTGCAGTGATTAATAATATTTATCTTTTTTCAGATGAGGCAGTTACAGTCTGCATGTAGTGTGATGGATGTCCGGATCCGGAGTGTGAAAGAAGTAATATTAATCACGATTTTTATCTCCCTTATTCCCACCCTCAAAAGTGCTTGGGCACTTCTCTCCGACTCCCCTTCTTCTTTCTGTTAAAGTTTTTCATACATTTCCCATTGACAATCAACCTTGGTTTTTATAACAAAAAAGCTAGAAGAAGTGAAAAATCTTGTGCAGGCTGCCGAAAAGCAGGTGGCCATCCAGAAGGTCGGATTAACTGAAGTTATGAAAGGGGAGACACAACTAAAAAGAGCTACCGAGGCACTGCTTCAGGTGATGGAACGTGTCGATTGCATGGTGGAGGACATCAATATGGAGCTTGAGAACAGTGCTACCTGACAGAACAAAAACAAAACCGAAGTATTCTGTTGCTCTTTCACCATTATGACATCAATTTGTTTTTTACATTACATGATTACGTTTGGTGTTTTTTTTTGCTTTCAGCCTCTATGCTGCAGAGATTTGCTCATAAATCACTCTGAGAATGAGCCGTTGCAGTCAAACTCCTTTCTTCAATTATTTTTTCATTTTTTGACGCTGATTAAGAAGAGCCCCATTTTTTTTCTTCTTCGTATCCTTGCCATCGACAGTTCTGGGAGGAGATAATGGGAATGTTTGGCTAGGATGTGAGTGGAATTTTATGGAATAATATGTTATTGCCAAATCGAAAAAAAATAAAGATATAAAAAATGACGATATCATTTGAATTATTATTTTATTGTTCCTAGTGAATTTTACAAAGAATCAATCTATCCCATAGAGTTTCCTCAGAATAATTCAGTAGCGAAGTAGTAAAGAGAGATAACTTGACTTATCTATCAGTAGAGTTTTTGAGCAATATTTGGGAAACTAAGAAAGACAGCGGATTTTATGTATTCACATTTGTTGTAGCAATTTATAAGTTCCACAAAAAAGGTTATAATAAAATTTTTATCATCTTCTTTAGATTCGGAGTTGTACTCAATTCAATCTGTGATTATTGGCAAAGTCAACGAAGGATAATCCTCAAGCTAGCGTTGCCCTGTTTTAACGTAAAAAAAAAATTACACGTAACTACAATAAAATTTCACAAAATCTAATTTATTTCACTGAATTTAAAGGCTCCATGGGGCTAAAATTGCCTTTAAAAATCGCAAAAAATTCTAAATTCTGAACGCGAACGTTACCCCAGCTTTTCGAACACGACTATTTATCTGTCAAAATTAATTTTTTTCACTCCAAAAAGTATTGGTTCTGTCAAACACTGTTCCAATTCTCTCATTCCTACCGATTACGTTGAAGCAAGAATTGATCTTCTGGAGATACGAACCTATCATCGAAATTTCGGCCTAGTTATTTCAGCGTAGGTATTTATAGTTACGTCGTCTCCGTTTATTGCCGACTTCAAGTCTTTTACGAACTTAATTGGCCGAGTGTACTTAGCAGAAAGAGTACAAACTAGGAAAACTATCTCATGTATTCGATTCTACATCGTTAGGACATGATTGTACTACTTTTTTTTTGTTTGTACATTCACTCAATAATGATAAATAATTATTCCATTTTTGCCATGATGCTGGCCGGAATAAAATCAAAAATTACCCAATGGGTTGAATAAATAGCCAATTCGATAGAAAATTGTTTGCAGATCATGAATTACATCTTTTCTTCGTTTGTACATTCCTTATTAATTGATTAAATAACAAAGTAATAATTCCCTTTCGCCCCCCACCCTACACGATAGCTGCTATGGTCCTGTGTTGTGTGCGGTTATATATATTGTGACCTTGTCCGGAGAAGTAGCCTGGATAATTCCCAACCAAGGCACGATAATCGGGAATTTACTGTGATTTACGGGGGGGGGGGGGGGGACCTGAAATATCGAAAGAGGGGGAGGGGAGCAAATGATGATTCGGGGAATTTAGATAGGTTTAATATCGATATATTCTAGACTCTTAACATCGTTAGATAACAATTAACACAACCAAAAGAATAAATGCCTTTTCCTTACAAATTAGCTCGAGGGTTGGGGGTAAGGCCAGCCAACTTGCGGCTACACGAAAGATTGAGCAAAACAAAGAAGGGATGGCTCGACTCTGAAGAAAAAAAAAGGGGGAGAAGTGAGAGTAGTAAGTGGCCAGTATTGGGGAATTTCCCACGCCCCCTCCCCCCTTTTTTCCAGGAAATGTGCGTGCAGGTGCAGGTGTGCGCCCCAGGGGGTATTGTGCGGGTGTGCGCCTGGACACGTTCACCCCCTTTGTGCCTTGACAAAGGAATTTGACTTTAAATTGCGGATGCGCGCGCCTTTG